>NW_028230457.1:11974569-12136441 GCF_043228905.1 Azolla caroliniana
ACGTAAACCATTCACAACCAATTGTGTTGTTGATTAATATGTCACTTGGAAATAAATCCCGTTGGTGCATATTATGAACCTTCACAATGATGGAGAAGCATGAAAAACTTGGAACATTAAATCACATGATCAAGTAGAAAAGACTGAGAATATAATTGGCCAAACAATAAGATCATCTTGATAGTGAAGATGCAATGTTGTGATAAAAGTCGATTGGCGAGCCTTTCCGAAACTAAGAATTTGGAACACATGTACAACAAACATGTAACACAGAACCATGCCACTGGTGACATTAAAAATTATGTTTAGGTGTACAACAGAGCATGGAGCCAAATTTGCGTAGAACATACAAACAACGATACAACAAAATATTCAAGCCAATTCCCATTTTTATTTTTTAGGTTGTCAATATCATTTAAAAATCCCCGTCATGCATAAATGCTACACTGAGCATTGTCATAATGTGAAGAGCTTACACGTAGAAATGGGTTAAACGAAAATTTCATCTCCTTAATCCTTACCAACAATCCTTTTAAACCACTCCAAGTAATAGAGTAGAAAATTATCTCACATGTATCTGAATTGCCCTTTCATTACTTGAAACTAATGTTCCTTTCCGTCATTCATTAACAATTGTTTTCAATTATTGACTATCTGACTCGCAATCAAACATGGATCACTACCCATTTTTTTGCTCTAAAATCTGAGCTTGGAGCGCAATTTAAAACAAATTTGGAGCAATTTCATCAAACAACTGAATCTGGATTACTATGCTAGGAAATTCATTGCATGGACATGAAGATTTCACCTCAAGAAAGACAGCAAGATTTTCGGAGCTTGATTCTGACCTCCAAGCAGAAAGTTGCAAGATCATATGTTAATTTTAGATAGTGGGAGTTGAACATGCTACATCGACCGAACATCCATCAACTTGAGGACATCCGAAGGGGGGAGGTTATAAACATAAATCTCGGGAATTTCAATGCCCCTCAAGGAGGGAGGAGATAAATTTAAATTTTCAAAAACTTGAATCCCGTGAAGGAGGGAGGGCTACGTCTAAACTCTACCCATGACCACTGTTGAGTAAAGTTTTTAATCGCTACCACAAATTTTCCTAGTTCTAATTAACCTAACCAGATTTTAAAAGTTTTAATTGGCCATTTTTCTACTAGTGTTCATGTCATCCGAAACTTCTTGAATTTTTTTAAATATCATCACATACCAAATCGTAAAGCATAAACATTAGTAAAAAAAAGTCACAATCGGTAACTAAGTATGAAAATATTGAGAACATTGGTAACTAAGTAAACCATTGAGAAAAAATTACTATACAATATTGAAACATCACATTCCATATTGAAACAAAAATACTTGATGGAACATTACATATCATAACATCAAATGCCATATTGAAACATCACATACCAAAATCGTAGAACATTTATATCTAATTCTCTTAGCAAGAAAGAGTAACAAGTCATTCATGGCATGGGGAAATTCCAAACATATTCGAGCAAATTTACAAAATTTTGATCTATATCTTCTATGAAGTTCTCAATGTCATCATCACCCTAAGAAGTTCTTGTCAAAATATGACGATATGCCTTGCTTCGCCGCAACAAAATTTAGGCACCGAAGTCATGTTCTTCTAGATCAAGTCCTTCAATAGATATTCCTATCAATGCATCTACCACGTTTATTTTTACGAAATCCATGCTTTATTAGATGTAGGCAACTAAATCCTCTTTCACATGTTACCATAGAAGAGCATGTAATCGAACGGAACCTAAACGGTTTCTCCCTTTCCATGTGGGTGTGCAGACACGAGTTGCTCACATGAGACAACATACAAAACGAGATGAAATATGATATAAGAAATTATAGACATGGCATGTATTGTTTATATGATATAAGAAATTATAGACATGGCATGTATTGTTTAATTTCTATAAGTGTGTAAGGCCTTTCAAAATATTATTAAACAAGGGAAAATTATACATGTGTTGTATATAAAAGTGGCAAGATTATATAGATATATATCTATACATACTGGCATACATGTGCTTGTTTAGGGATTCGTCTTTTAATTATTCATGAAATACTTTGTAACGTGGTTTCATATGATACTTTCTAATGGAGAATCGTGTTTCAAAAATCATTAAGCACTTTAAAGTTGTTAACTTCTCAAATTTGTATGTTTACGATTGTGGGAAATGGGCCAAATACATAAGACATGAGGTATGCAAATACACAACGTGCAAGTGGAAATATGTACATATTATGGAGGCATTTCCAAGCACGAGACTTGAAAGCTACAAAGACGTGTGGAACTTTTTGGACATGAGTACCTTATTTGGTATGATTATAAAAGGACTCTTGAAGTGTGATCTATGCATAACTCAATATATATCTCAAAACCACCAACACAACCATATCATCAAACCTCTCACCATATACATATCAATAATATAGCCATTTGACATCAACCTTACGGTATATACTCAATGGTGATCCTCAATGGGAATAATAGTCTTGCGAATCTCGAGTCCGTGAGGCCGGGCTCCGTGATGTCACTACAAGGGTTAAATATAGGCTTTGTGAAACTGGCCTCCAAGTGGGCCCAAGATTCCCATTTCACATTATCATCGCGCTCGATGCATACCTCCTCTCGAATCAACTCTCGGCCATGCCCACACCGAGCTACAAGCCTAAATTTGTTGCCATTGCGGTGCTCAATGGGGGCAGCCTCTGAATTGCACCCAGACCATGCCCATGTGAGTGTGGAGCACGATACTTGGACACAAGTTTCCAGTTTCACATCGCCGTGTATCAAGTTCTTGCAAACCGAATGTGACTCACGGATCCCAACTTGTGGTTCCGGTTTCATCTTGCCACCAATCCGATGCTCGTTCCCCACCAAATTGCACCCGCAATGCGAGACTATAAGGATGGTGTGCGAGCCATGGATCCTTAACTTGGCTCGCCCCGGTTCCGAGCAGCTCATCCTCGATTGTCTCATCCCCCGCTATGTGTGCCGCCTTTTCCCGGAAGCAACCGACCTCCGAGATCTTGAAACCATCACCAATTTCATTGCTTGGTTGTTCTTGTCGGACGACATAGAAGACACTGGCCCTTTGTTACTCGGTACCGAAGGTCGTGGTTTCATGGGGTCTCATGATCATGGTCCTCCATCTACCACCAATGTTTGGGCACAATCGGTTCTTTCTAAACTCCGCGACCCACAATCTCCTATCAATGTCGTCCTTTTCGACAATTCGAGTGACTGCCGTGCCCAGAGCTTAATCATGTTAGATGCATTGGGGGAACTATGGGGGAAGATGTCATCTCGGCTCGTCCCACAAGCGCGGTCGCGCTTCATATCGGTCATGCAAGATCATCTTCATGCCGTCTGCCTTCAGCCCACAAGCAAACGAGCATTTTGGCGGCACGAGGAGGGAGGCGATATGAACAAGAACGTAGAGGAATATAGGGCTATTCGCCGGCATTCCTCGGGCTTCCTTGTCGGTTTCGAGCTAGTCCTCTACGTGTTAGGCCTAGATGAGGATCCCATCCATCTCCACCCACTCGTAGAGGAGTTCCGGGACCTCGTCTTAGACTACATATGGATGTGCAACGACATCGTGTCGTGCCACATGGAGGCTTCCCTCGGTTACAATTTCAACCTTCCGTGGGTCGTGTATGAGAGTGGTGCATTCGGGTCCTTCCAGGACTCGGTGGAAGTTGTGGTGGGTATGATGAATAGTGTGGATGCTCGGTGTGCACAAGTAGTTGATGCCATCCAACGGAATGAGGAGTTGATACGAAAGGAGCCGAAGCTCAATGCTTACTTGGCGACCATGGTGTCGTGGATGTCCGGCACGCTTTGTTGGTCCTTTGAAACCTATCGTTATGGCCTCAAACACGACAATGAGCATCACAAGCATACAATATCTTGTTGATCTAAGAATACATCATCTTGATTTTTTTGCATGTATGTTTTTGGATTGTCGAGAACCTAGTCTCCCCAACATTGTCTACTAATTATTATTCCATTAGCTTTTTACCATCCTATTTGACAACCTAGGGTTTTGACTCTTGAGAATCTAAATTTGCATAAATGTGCGTGTGTATGGACCTAGTGAGATTGAGGTTTTTGGAGTGAGCGGTGCCGTGGTGTGGCGTGTCCTGTGTGAGAAAAAGTTAGGTTCCACGCGCATCTCACGAAGTGATGTATAAATGAAAATAATAATAACAAAAAATAAAACTTAAAGTAGCCTAGTGGTCCTAGCCATTTTTGAATAATCATGAAACAATTTCTATGTAAAAAACCACCAAAATCGTGGTATCTAACCTAATTGTTGTACAAACCATCAATTTTGCAACATAACTCTTCTATATTTTTGTCTACATTTTTCCCTAACCTCGTGTGTATTCTCCTTAAGGATTTGCTAATCGTGGTGGTGAATCCCCAACTTCCTCACCCCTTGTGTCTCCCCGGTCCAAGGCCCCGACGGTCTCGTTCGAGCAACACACGCACGCGAAACTTTGCGACCACGGTGAAGAGGCCAAAATCGAAGCTACGAGGGCACTCGAACAAGCCTTTATTCCACGAAAGGAGGTCGAGTTAGAAATCTTTACCATTGAATTTTTCCTTGCTATTAGGCAATAAAAAAGAGGCTATAATGTTTTGGATTGGTTTTTAAGTGTGATTGTGTTTCCACTCAAGTGGAAACCACAAATAAAAGGCATATAAGCAAAAGATAGGGGCTGCTAGTGTAATTTCAGCGCTACTTTTTGTTTACTTATTCTTTATATGTGAAGGCCAAGGGTGTTGGAGTCTAACTAATTACTAAAGCAAAACATAAAGGATTATATACCAAAGAAAGGAAACAAGGGTGCCAAACCACTCAAGCATCCCCTAGCCAACGGCGTGAGACGGAACGGAAATTTCATCTCCTTAATCCTTATCAACATTCCTTTTAAACCACTCCAAGTAACGGAGTAGAGAATTATCTCACATGTACCTGAATTGCCCTTTCATTACTTGAAACTAATGTTCCTTTCCGTCATTCATTAACAATTGTTTTCAATTATTGACTATCTGACTCGCAATCAAACATGGATCACTACCCATTTTTTTGCTCTAAAATCTGAGCTTGGAGCGCAATTTAAAACAAATTTGGAGCAATTTCATCAAACAACTGAATCTGGATTACTATGCTAGGAAATTCATTGCATGGACATGAAGATTTCACCTCAAGAAAGACAGCAAGATTTTCGGAGCTTGATTCTGACCTCCAAGCAGAAAGTTGCAAGATCATATGTTAATTTTAGATAGTGGGAGTTGAACATGCTACATCGACCGAACATCCATCAACTTGAGGACATCCGAAGGGGGGAGGTTATAAACATAAATCTCGGGAATTTCAATGCCCCTCAAGGAGGGAGGAGATAAATTTAAATTTTCAAAAACTTGAATCCCGTGAAGGAGGGAGGGCTACGTCTAAACTCTACCCATGACCACTGTTGAGTAAAGTTTTTAATCGCTACCACAAATTTTCCTAGTTCTAATTAACCTAACCAGATTTTAAAAGTTTTAATTGGCCATTTTTCTACTAGTGTTCATGTCATCCGAAACTTCTTGAATTTTTTTAAATATCATCACATACCAAATCGTAAAGCATAAACATTAGTAAAAAAAAGTCACAATCGGTAACTAAGTATGAAAATATTGAGAACATTGGTAACTAAGTAAACCATTGAGAAAAAATTACTATACAATATTGAAACATCACATTCCATATTGAAACAAAAATACTTGATGGAACATTACATATCATAACATCAAATGCCATATTGAAACATCACATACCAAAATCGTAGAACATTTATATCTAATTCTCTTAGCAAGAAAGAGTAACAAGTCATTCATGGCATGGGGAAATTCCAAACATATTCGAGCAAATTTACAAAATTTTGATCTATATCTTCTATGAAGTTCTCAATGTCATCATCACCCTAAGAAGTTCTTGTCAAAATATGACGATATGCCTTGCTTCGCCGCAACAAAATTTAGGCACCGAAGTCATGTTCTTCTAGATCAAGTCCTTCAATAGATATTCCTATCAATGCATCTACCACGTTTATTTTTACGAAATCCATGCTTTATTAGATGTAGGCAACTAAATCCTCTTTCACATGTTACCATAGAAGAGCATGTAATCGAACGGAACCTAAACGGTTTCTCCCTTTCCATGTGGGTGTGCAGACACGAGTTGCTCACATGAGACAACATACAAAACGAGATGAAATATGATATAAGAAATTATAGACATGGCATGTATTGTTTATATGATATAAGAAATTATAGACATGGCATGTATTGTTTAATTTCTATAAGTGTGTAAGGCCTTTCAAAATATTATTAAACAAGGGAAAATTATACATGTGTTGTATATAAAAGTGGCAAGATTATATAGATATATATCTATACATACTGGCATACATGTGCTTGTTTAGGGATTCGTCTTTTAATTATTCATGAAATACTTTGTAACGTGGTTTCATATGATACTTTCTAATGGAGAATCGTGTTTCAAAAATCATTAAGCACTTTAAAGTTGTTAACTTCTCAAATTTGTATGTTTACGATTGTGGGAAATGGGCCAAATACATAAGACATGAGGTATGCAAATACACAACGTGCAAGTGGAAATATGTACATATTATGGAGGCATTTCCAAGCACGAGACTTGAAAGCTACAAAGACGTGTGGAACTTTTTGGACATGAGTACCTTATTTGGTATGATTATAAAAGGACTCTTGAAGTGTGATCTATGCATAACTCAATATATATCTCAAAACCACCAACACAACCATATCATCAAACCTCTCACCATATACATATCAATAATATAGCCATTTGACATCAACCTTACGGTATATACTCAATGGTGATCCTCAATGGGAATAATAGTCTTGCGAATCTCGAGTCCGTGAGGCCGGGCTCCGTGATGTCACTACAAGGGTTAAATATAGGCTTTGTGAAACTGGCCTCCAAGTGGGCCCAAGATTCCCATTTCACATTATCATCGCGCTCGATGCATACCTCCTCTCGAATCAACTCTCGGCCATGCCCACACCGAGCTACAAGCCTAAATTTGTTGCCATTGCGGTGCTCAATGGGGGCAGCCTCTGAATTGCACCCAGACCATGCCCATGTGAGTGTGGAGCACGATACTTGGACACAAGTTTCCAGTTTCACATCGCCGTGTATCAAGTTCTTGCAAACCGAATGTGACTCACGGATCCCAACTTGTGGTTCCGGTTTCATCTTGCCACCAATCCGATGCTCGTTCCCCACCAAATTGCACCCGCAATGCGAGACTATAAGGATGGTGTGCGAGCCATGGATCCTTAACTTGGCTCGCCCCGGTTCCGAGCAGCTCATCCTCGATTGTCTCATCCCCCGCTATGTGTGCCGCCTTTTCCCGGAAGCAACCGACCTCCGAGATCTTGAAACCATCACCAATTTCATTGCTTGGTTGTTCTTGTCGGACGACATAGAAGACACTGGCCCTTTGTTACTCGGTACCGAAGGTCGTGGTTTCATGGGGTCTCATGATCATGGTCCTCCATCTACCACCAATGTTTGGGCACAATCGGTTCTTTCTAAACTCCGCGACCCACAATCTCCTATCAATGTCGTCCTTTTCGACAATTCGAGTGACTGCCGTGCCCAGAGCTTAATCATGTTAGATGCATTGGGGGAACTATGGGGGAAGATGTCATCTCGGCTCGTCCCACAAGCGCGGTCGCGCTTCATATCGGTCATGCAAGATCATCTTCATGCCGTCTGCCTTCAGCCCACAAGCAAACGAGCATTTTGGCGGCACGAGGAGGGAGGCGATATGAACAAGAACGTAGAGGAATATAGGGCTATTCGCCGGCATTCCTCGGGCTTCCTTGTCGGTTTCGAGCTAGTCCTCTACGTGTTAGGCCTAGATGAGGATCCCATCCATCTCCACCCACTCGTAGAGGAGTTCCGGGACCTCGTCTTAGACTACATATGGATGTGCAACGACATCGTGTCGTGCCACATGGAGGCTTCCCTCGGTTACAATTTCAACCTTCCGTGGGTCGTGTATGAGAGTGGTGCATTCGGGTCCTTCCAGGACTCGGTGGAAGTTGTGGTGGGTATGATGAATAGTGTGGATGCTCGGTGTGCACAAGTAGTTGATGCCATCCAACGGAATGAGGAGTTGATACGAAAGGAGCCGAAGCTCAATGCTTACTTGGCGACCATGGTGTCGTGGATGTCCGGCACGCTTTGTTGGTCCTTTGAAACCTATCGTTATGGCCTCAAACACGACAATGAGCATCACAAGCATACAATATCTTGTTGATCTAAGAATACATCATCTTGATTTTTTTGCATGTATGTTTTTGGATTGTCGAGAACCTAGTCTCCCCAACATTGTCTACTAATTATTATTCCATTAGCTTTTTACCATCCTATTTGACAACCTAGGGTTTTGACTCTTGAGAATCTAAATTTGCATAAATGTGCGTGTGTATGGACCTAGTGAGATTGAGGTTTTTGGAGTGAGCGGTGCCGTGGTGTGGCGTGTCCTGTGTGAGAAAAAGTTAGGTTCCACGCGCATCTCACGAAGTGATGTATAAATGAAAATAATAATAAATGAAAATAATAATAACAAAAAATAAAACTTAAAGTAGCCTAGTGGTCCTAGCCATTTTTGAATTATCATGAAACAATTTCTATGTAAAAAACCACCAAAATCGTGGTATCTAACCTAATTGTTGTACAAACCATCAATTTTGCAACATAACTCTTCTATATTTTTGTCTACATTTTTCCCTAACCTCGTGTGTATTCTCCTTAAGGATTTGCTAATCGTGGTGGTGAATCCCCAACTTCCTCACCCCTTGTGTCTCCCCGGTCCAAGGCCCCGACGGTCTCGTTCGAGCAACACACGCACGCGAAACTTTGCGACCACGGTGAAGAGGCCAAAATCGAAGCTACGAGGGCACTCGAACAAGCCTTTATTCCACGAAAGGAGGTCGAGTTAGAAATCTTTACCATTGAATTTTTCCTTGCTATTAGGCAATAAAAAAGAGGCTATAATGTTTTGGATTGGTTTTTAAGTGTGATTGTGTTTCCACTCAAGTGGAAACCACAAATAAAAGGCATATAAGCAAAAGATAGGGGCTGCTAGTGTAATTTCAGCGCTACTTTTTGTTTACTTATTCTTTATATGTGAAGGCCAAGGGTGTTGGAGTCTAACTAATTACTAAAGCAAAACATAAAGGATTATATACCAAAGAAAGGAAACAAGGGTGCCAAACCACTCAAGCATCCCCTAGCCAACGGCGTGAGACGGACTTGTACCTCCTCGATACCCATACCATTGAGGGTTGATGCGAGTCGTACCTTGGGTTCTACAAGGAATAGATGTGCTTACCTAAGAAGAGCCATAGTGACACTATTGTAGTCTCAACATAAGCGAGGTATCCTTTCATAAGAAGGTCGCGAGCCTCCTTATGTATGTAGAAACCCTAGGCCTTAGTGTGTTCACGCTTGACTACTTTTTTTGAAGTGGACAAGTGATAACACACTTAGAGTTATCCCACGTTGTAGAATTAACTATTACAATTAATACCCTCGTTCCTTTAAGAATTAACCCACACGTACTCATCATAAGATTAGGGAAAACTATTGAAACCTATCTCATTATGAGTTATGGTTATGCATGTAACAGAGGGATAGCCTAAAAGAACGAAAAAGAAACAAAACCGAAAGTTGAAAATTAGAAAACAGAGAGTGAAAATTTGAATGAAAAAATAGAGATTAGAAAAGAGAGAATGAGTGAGAGAGATCCAACATGAGAGAAAAAGAGAGATACGAAGTGAAGGAGGAAGCTTGAGGCAACATTGATCTCGACTTTCACGGAAGCCCTACTTCTATCATTTATGGAAGAGTTCTCTTCTTCAATTCTTTTTCAATGACATAAAATACAATAGCCCCTTGGTATACAAAAGATTATGGTTTCACGAGGTCTCATGATCATAGTCCTCCCTCTACCACCAATTTCAATTTCCAAGGCACGATTAGCTCTTTCTAAACTTTACACCCCACAATCTTGTAATGACAATGGGCTAACCAATAGATACTAAATGAATAATAGCACCTACGCTAAACATATTAGCTATTATTTATTTATTTAGATGTTAGAGTTACAATTACGTAGTTACATTACCTAATAGTTAATTGGTTATTCATTTGTTAGTTAGCTATTCACATATTGATTATCTATTTCTAAACTCATTGCAAAGTTCCTCGAACCATTTGTGGTCAAACGCCTCGAGGACCGATTTTTACATGTTATAATAATAATTACCACGTACAAATGAGTTTTCTTAAGGATTCAGTTAACCTACTCCCGTATCATCAGATCTCCTCACTCCAAGATGTGACATGCATTAAATGTGAATGTCCAAATTTATAGTCAAACGATTCATATATAAATGCAATGTACAAGAGCATGTTTAGAAATCCATGAACAGTTTTTTAGATATAATCTTGTGTCCTCAAGGATTCGAGGCTAACTTGCACCCACCACTACAAGTGTGTCATGGTTAAATGTAGCAATTAGCAACGGTTCGGTTCGGTTTGAGAGTGTCAAAATTGAATCGTTTAAAAATTTTGAAACTTGAACCGAACCGAACTACGAAACCGTTAAACCAAACTCCTAAAAAAATTCAAACCGTTAAAATCGCAGTTTCGCGGTTTGGTTTCAATTTTCAACTTAGGTCAAAATTCAAATTTTAAATTTTTAAAAATTTAAAGATTTTCCTAAAATGTGAGAATAAGGCCTGAAAATGAAATGATTGTTTAACAATTTGTATTCTTTTTTAAAAATTTAAAAATAATAAAAATAAAAACCTTTTAACCGTTTAAACCGTGGTGTCTAACTATCCAAATCTGAACCACGAAACCATTAAATTGAATTGCTAAAAAAATTTCAAACCGTTAAAATCGCGGTTTTGTGCAAATTTCAAAATTCAAAAATTCAAAAATTTAAAGATTTTCTTAAAATGTGAGAAAAAGGCCTGAAAATGAAATGATTGTTTAAAAACAATTTGTAATTTTTTTAATTAAAATTATTTATCTATTTATTTATAGAAACCGTTTAACCGTCTAAATTGCAGTTTCTAACTGTCTAAACCGAACCGAACCGTTTAAAAAAACCTGAACCTGAACTAAACTAAACCGCTTAAACCGTTTTGAATGTTGGGACCTATTCTTGCTTTTCCCTTTTTCACTTTTTTTTTTTTTGCTTGGTCTCTCTCTCTCTCTCACTCCTAGAGAGACAAACCAAGCATACTTTCAAGAGCCAAAGACTAAAGGGTGGCTCTTTGACTCATTAGTGACCCCCTCCCTCATGTATGCATCAACAGTTTGGGCTCTAGGATTACCATCTTTCATGTGGACACAATTAGAGAGACCATTGGTGATGATGTTATCACACCAACTCCGAAGCAAATCGACGGTACCACATGGCATTATTAAGGCTGAGTTCACATTACCCCCAATGTTAGTACATGCACTTTTCCAACTTGTAGTCTTTCTTTATAGGATACATAGCCAACCACATGATGGAATATCTCATCAAGCCTTTAAGGTCTCTCGATCATTGTATGAGTCCGGCTATACTAACTCATGGTATGGCATGATGGTGAGTTGGCTTCTTGCGAATGGTCTAGACATTAATAACCTACCTCCTCTTAGGTACAACCACACGATTGATAACACTTTAATCTCTCATGAGGACCGCAATAAAGTAATACGCCAAGACATATGGCAAATTTACACTCGGTATAAATGGATCACCCCACGAGAGCCACTCCCATGTTGTACTATAAAGAACACTTCATGCACTTCTTTGAGTTAGGTTTTATCACGCAGCCAAAATATCTAGATGTATTCTTACCACATGCACTAAGGGGGGCCATTGGACAACTTAGAATATCATCTCACTAACTTGAGATTAAGAATGGCCGTACTAATGGAGTCCCTAGGGAGGAAAGGATATGTAGGTTATGTCAAAGCAACTCGACGTGGTGTGGAAGCAATAATGAAAATAAGGGAACTTGAGATACACCGCCTAGAAGCCATGGCTAGGGCACTCTCTACATTGGAACCACGGGTGACACCCACATCAAAACCCTTTGACCCCCCACTTCTTTTCGAGAGGCTTGGGTGGAAATAAAATTAGGATTAGTGTAAAGTCACTTCCTTTATCGAGTATACCACGTTATTGTACGCTACTATAACTCTTTTAGCTTAAGTTCTATGTTTACTTTATTTTATTTTAGTTATGATGACCGGATAAATACTCATTTTGTTGTAAACCAATTGTCTCATGGGCCAAATTTGACCTTAAAAGATGTTAATATATCTTTCTTTCTTTCTTTCTCTCTAAAGACAAAACAAAATAAAGCCACTGTCTTAAACCCTAACAAAACAAAAAAACAGAAAGAAAGAAATTAAACCTTCCATCCAGTCGACCATTTCTGCAGAGATTCGGTTTGTTCTGTCGAAAGACGCCATGGCACGCCACAGCACCGTCTTGGTAAGTCATGGGAGATAGAGAGAGAGAGAGATTATTTTTATATACATATCAACACATTTTGGTGTTTGTGTGCATATTGCCACACATAATCTTCTCAATGTGATAACAGCTATTATGTTTTTTTCTCGTATGTATGCATGTACATGGAGAGATACAGACAATGCGTATGTTTATATGTATGTTTACATATCCACACATTGGTGTTGTGTGCATATTGCCAAACATTAATTCAATTCAGACCATTTTATCATGTTTTTGCTCCTATGTATGCATTTGTAATATATACAGAATGTCTGTATATTGCCAAACATAAATTCAATTCATACCATTTTATCATGTTTTTGCGTCCATGTATGCATTTGTAATATTATACAGAATATCTGTATATGCATCTTTTGTTTGCTTCGTTCATGAGCGCGTATCCTAAGTGTCATGTTTATGGATGTTTTTATATCTTTTAAACGTTATATGAATATCCTGTTCGTGTATATGTATATGCATCTTTTGTTTGTTGTATGTATGTATATTTTAGTTTATGTCAGTACATATATGCATATATGTTTTCAATATACAGATGATACCTATGTGTATGTATATATCTGTCTGAGTACATATGTACTTATATACGTATGTATGTCTGTAGATATTTCATCTGCACGTATAATATATGTATATACATACATACATATGTCTGCCCAGATGCATGTATTGTGTTTATCTATGTATGCACGTATTCATTCAACTTTTAAAAAACCTCGTTAAGGTATGTATGTATGTATATGTGCACCTTTCTAACTTCCCTCTCATGACTGACTACACATTCATACATATGCATGTGTTCATGCATCTATGAATGTGTCTGATACGAGTCCGTGTATACGTTTCAATGTCTCTAAGTTTTCTTTCGAATTGCTGCCAGGGAAATTTAGCATCAAGGTTATATTCAAATCCAACCACTTCCAAATCCTTATTAAGGGCTCCAAATTTGCTGTCATCATGCACCAATACCATTGGCGTGGACAAGAGGGTTTCCCTGATATTCTCAAATGCTTTTTCAACATCTGGTGTCCTACACCAAAGGGGCCCATGCGTCATCATTCCTCCAAGAAAGTACCAATGGACGAGTGTACGATCCATGGCACAGGTAAATGTGGTGCAAACTCTTGGTGTATACATCAGTAAGTATGCATGTATGTATGTTCTACATCATTAGAAATACAATGTGGTGCAAACTCTCGGTGTATACATCAGTAAGTATGCATGTATGTATGTTCTACATCATTAGAAATACAATGTAATGTTTGGGTTCATGTGTATGTATTCGAAATCATGATCTTTACATGCATATAAAAGGCATTAGATTTTCCCACAATTCATTTGTTTAGGTTCATGTTTGTATTCTAATAAAGTTTTTGCACTATAGTGGTAACATCTTCTTTTTTATCTCAAGGTTGTTGACTTCAAGTCCGGGGCAAAGGGTTTTGTTTATTCTAATTTTTCTTCACATGCTGGTTTGAGATCATGCTCACTTAGAGTTTGTTTCATTGGCCAAGGGGGGTTGAAAACATTACTATTGTCCTAAGGCAATGCTAATGATAGGTAAAAACTATGTGTAGCTATATTATCTATTGTGTATATAGAGATAAACTTACATATGTACATTGTCTGTTAGCTTGGACATGGACACTGTACTTTTTCATAGATTTTTAGATGCAAGCAAATTGGTTTCATAGTAATTAGGACTTTCACTTTCTAGTTTGCTCCAATCTCATATGCCTTTGGGATGTAAATATAGGTTGTTTTCTTATGATAACTCATGTCATGCATGTCATGTCATGCATGTTTTTGTATGTGTTTATCTGGAGAAATAAAGAAATAATATGTATGTGTATAAATCGATATATATAGAGAGATCAAATGTATGTGTTATAATATATACATACATACCATATCTATGTGTGCCTATGTATATATATGCATGTCAGCTTGCATCAAGATTATGATTTGTTGTAGCTTCATAATTTCAAGAAAATGTTTTTTATGGTGATTCCTGAGACGGGCTTGTTTTTGAAAACATATTTGAATCATGATATATTAGAAAACTGAGTTAATATATATATATTATGCTAGTATATGATGGTGTGTTTGGACATGTTTTATTTTCTCTTCAATCTATGTTTTGGTTATTTTTTGTGTGTATTTTCTTGCAGGAACCGGAGACTCAAGCAAAAGTTACGACAAAATGTTACCTTGACATAGAGATTGGAGGGGAGCCAGTAGGAAAGATTGTAGTTGGCTTGTTTGGAGAAGTTGTGCCTAAAACTGCTGAAAACTTTCGAGCACTTTGTTCAGGTATAGAAATGAGCAACCATATTCTCTACATCCTCAAGTATGGTATAAATTTTGTTAATGCTGGTAATAATATGCACAAGAAGCATATGTGTCTATATGGTATGGTGTTAAAACATAAATTTATTTTAAATAGCAAAGGTAACCAAAATGAAAAGAAATCCCAAAGTAGTGATTGACAAGCAAATATAGTAAATTTCACTTGGTGGGTAGTAAAAGGAGTCCTATACTAAAATGAGCATCCAAAACTGTTGCATTCACAGGAGAGAAAGGATTTGGTTACAAGGGCTCAGCATTTCATCGGGTTATAAAAGATTTCATGATTCAAGGAGGTGATTTTCAGCGCGGTGATGTAAGTACTAAACCATTGTGTGCATATATTTTTTATGAACAAGGGTTATTGCTTGCAGCTTAAAGCTAACATGTATATTGTGTATCTAGTGGGGAAGGGAATGAGAGGGAGAACTAAAGAAAGAAAGATATACCAGCCTCTTTTATGAGGCCAAAATGCCGGAGGAGACTAAACATTACATCTTTAAATGTCATCTCTCATCTTGGAGAACAACAAACCGAAGTATATATAACCAAATTAGTAAAACTTCCCAATGCACTTACATTTCGCGTTTAGTTAAACTAAAACTTCGACCCTCAAAAAAATCTCAAATAGGGCCCAATCCAAGATCGAGAAGTCTACAAAGTAAGGAAAGCACCTTTGGTTTTAGGTGATAATGGCATCAATTTGTTGGTTACATGGGTGTTAGGGATGTTGTTCAAATGGATGTGGCTAACGTGCACAATAAATTATGGTTTGTTAATATTTGTAATCTCTTTTGAATGTCATCAAGACCCTTCTTATATAGTCCTTGTAGATGTATTGCATTCTTACAATTTCTCTCAATGTATCTTTTTTCTACCAAGAACAAGCCCAATCATTGTTAGTCTTCATATTTCATTACCTTATAGAGCGGGTGAAAGCCTTGATGTGATGGTTCTTTCATGAAGAGGTTTTGTGATTGTGTTGTCCAACTTCTCCCTGTGTCTCTTGATTCATCGCAAGAAAAGTCCTGAGCATTGTTATTATTCGTACATTATGGGCTGGACCAAAGCTTTGTTTGAAGAGGCAATTGTGCTTCGAAAACCAATAATTGGTTTGAGCCTATGTCTATACGCATGTGTCATACACAAGTCTGGGAAAGATCCTTTTAAAAACATCCAAGTCTCTCCCCTTGTATCTTGGAATGGTTAATTCTTTCCATTGTTCAATCTTGGAGAAATTTCTCCATGTTACTTATACCAAAAGATTGAAGAAGTTAGTTGAAAATAGTGTTGACTAATTGTTTAAGCAAAAGATAAGGAATTATAGACTGAAGGAAGGAAAGAAGGGTGCTAGACCACATGATCAACCAACCCCAAGCGATTGCGTGAGACGGATCCAAACCACCTTGATGTCGCATACCATCGAGGGTTGGTGCGAGTTGAACTTTGGGTTCCACAAGGATCACGTGTGCTTAGCTAACAAGAGCCATAACCACATTGCCATAATCTTAACATAAGTCAAGACTCCTCCAATAAGAATGTAGCTAGCCTAGACCTTGGTGTGTTGACACTTGTGGAGTGGTTAAGTGATAACAAACTTCATAGTTATCTCACATCGTTTGAATTGTAATATTCAATTCATACCTGTTAGAAATATTGAGAATCGATTAGATAGGTATATACAACCACTGAGATGGATATATGAAAACAAAACTTCTATTACATATGAGAGTAGCTCACAATGGTAGTTCACCCATGCGCTCGCACCTTAGAGCTTAGATGGGATCTGGACCACCTCACTACAAAATTAGTGGGGACTAATGATCAATCCAACCACTGTGTAAGAAAGTGGATTATATTCTATGTTTGGTCTGAGTATAACATTAAATGTGCAAGTCAGTTGATAGTAGTGGAGATATTCCTTTTTTGTCAACTGACTTGTCATTTAATATGATCCAACTCCCTAGATACGGGCTAGTGCTAGATAGTACTTATCTTGAAGTCAATGGCACATACTTCAAGACTAAGTACATCGTAACTTGCCCACAAAATATTCTAGTTGACTTGATTAGCCAATCCTATTACCTATTTCGCTCTTTCCTAAATCCATTGTGTCCTATGCATCTACAATTTCCTAGATTTAACATCTTATCAACCCATATGGTTGAGTTGCACACTAGCCGCTCCTCATTTGGGGCGCTATCACAAAATTTGCACGCTAAGAGCACATATGGGGATAGATTTACAACTTGGGGCTGATCATTGAGTTCACTTGGAATTGGGCCAACTCCTAGTCGTCAAAGGTGTTGTTGTAGCTGTTCTGCTCCAAGTGCCTTTGTGAAGATATCTGCAGCATTTTCTGATGTTGGACAGTACTCAAGCTCCACAATCTCATCATTTATTAGCTCCTGCACATAGTGATACTGAATCTCGATGTGTTTAGTATGTGCATGAAATACGAGGTTCTTGGCAATGGCCATGCAACTTTGATTGTCACGCCTCAATACCGTTGCCGTCCTTATTGGAACCGCCACATCCATAAGGATTCTTCTTAGCCAAACTACCTTGCATGCCACTATGCATGCTGCTATGTATTCTGCCTCCGTTGAAGATAGTGCCACTGCTGGTTGTTTTTTGCTACTCCATGAAATAGCTCCAGAGCTATTGAAAAAAATATCCAGAAACTGATTTTCGGGAATCACTATATCTAGCCTAATCGGAGTCGCAATACCCACTAATACCCACTAAGTTCGTCAATTGTTGGCTTGTAGAAGATTCCGTAATTTAAAGTACCCACAATGTACTTTAATACACGTAGTGCAGCTTTCCAATGAGTGTCCTTTGGCTTGTTGCTGAATCGACTCACCACACCGACTGCAAAACAAATATCCAGCGTAGTGTTGCATAGGAAAATTAGACTTCTTACTAGCTGTCTATACTTCCTTATGTCAACCATTGGTGACGGGTCTTCTTGGGATAGCTTGCAGTTTGACTCCATTGGAGTCGACTTCGACTTGCTGTCCATCATCGCAAAGGTCTTCAAGATCTCTGTTGCGTACGTTCTTTGTGACATGAAGATGCCAACCGGGGTTTGCCAAACCTCAATTCCAAAGAAGTAGTGTAGAATCCCCAAGTTTGTTATTTCAAACTCAGTTTTTAAACACTCTTGTGTTTGGCCAATACACTCTTCATGGTCACCAGTAAGTACTAGATCATCCCCATAAATGATGATGATGACTTGTTTCCCGTCCTTCATTTTGACATACATACTTGCATCCGAAGCACATTGCTTAAAGTTGATTGATTGTAAGAAGTTGTCTATCGTCTTGTTCCAAGCGCTTGGTGCTTGCTTTAGACCATACAACGCCTTCTTCAGCTTGCAGACTTTGTTTTTCGAATTCGGCATCTCAAACCCTGGTGGTTGTGTCATGTATACCTCCTCCTTGAGATGCCCATTCAGAAATGCCGATTTGACATCCATTTGATAAATCAGCCATCCTCTTGAAGCAGCCAATGTTATGACCATTCAAATTGTTGTCATGTGAGCTGTCGGGGCAAATGTTTCTTGTACATCAAACCCTTCAATTTGGGAGTATCCTTGCGCTACTAGCTTGGCCTTAAATTTCTCCAAAGAACCATCATCTTTATACTTTACTTTCCACACCCACTTGGTGCCTATCACCTTCCTCTTTGTTGGCCTCTCTACCAACTCCCACGTGTCATTTTTCATGATGTGATCGTATTCTGATATCATCGCCTCTTTCTACTTCGGGTCGGCCATGGCTTCCTCTACTGAGGTCGGCTCACTCACTGAGCCTATGATGTCCACCATCAGAACCATGTTGACAATGTGGTCAGAGGTTCTCCCTTGCTCCTGTATTCTTCGTGATCTTCGTAATCCATCAGTTGAAGTTTTAGGAAACTCAACGTTAGGAGTACGGCCATTGAAGAGTTGTTGAGCTCACTTAGGTATTTTCTTTACATGTGGCATTGGCATAGGCTGAACTAGCGAGCCATTACCATCAGATGGTTCAGTTTCCTTTTCTGGACAGTGGGTCGGGATTGGGTGGAATACTTCTTCGGTTGATGAGATAACTTGAGAATCGATGTTATCAGCTAGCTGTGGTCGTTCCTCATCGAACACCACATTGCGGCTTGTCAATATCTTTCTTGACTCTGGATCGTAGAGTCGATACACTTCTTGCTTTTAACATCCAACTTCTTTCTGCTCACATCTGGAACATGTGCGTGGCACGTACACCCAAAGGTTCTGAAGTGCAGCACTGAAGGTTTCTTGCCTGAATAAGCTTCTTGAGGTGTTTTCCCTTGAAGTGCCTTCAACCCAGAATGGGTCGGGCAGTGCTTGTGCCTTCAACATACACCTAGCCATCTCCACAACTGTTCAGTTTCGACGTTCAACAACACCCATTTTGTTGTGGGGTGTAGGCAGTTGTAAGTTGGCACTTAATTCCATGCTCTTTGCAATACTCACAGAATTCTATTGATAAGAATTCTCCACCTCGATCAGAGCGTAACTCCTTCACTAACTTTCCGAACTCCGCTCGACAAACTTATGCGATCTTTTGAAGATTTTAAAAGCTTCAGCCTTTTCCCGAAGGAAGTAAACCCACATCTTTCTACTGAAGTTGTCGACTACTAGCATATAATAGAGAGATCCACCCATTGCAAGAGTCACCATTTTTCCAGAGAGGTCAATGTGTATTAACTGTAGAGGAGTATTTGTCTGATTTTGACTCTCTTTTGGAATGGCTGATCTTTGATGCTTGCCCATCATACAAGCATCACAAACATGACTTAAGTCAAATAGGGTTGGCAACCCAACTACCATATTCGACTTCTTCATCTCCTTCAACACAGCAACATTGAGATGCCCAAATCTCTCATGCCATTGCCTTGTGTTAGTACTTGTGCTGTGGTCAGTAGAAATTGTAAACGCGCTCAGCTCATAGAGATTGTTGCGCCTTACCCCTATTTCTATAACCTTGCCAGTAGAATCTGTTATTTTTGCACCCGACTTCTTGAATCGAACATCAAGATCCTTGTCGGTCAGTGCAGAAATGGACAATAGATTCTTCTTGAGATCTGGCATGTACAACACTTGAGAGAGATGCTTTGTCCCGCTGGTCGTTGCTTTGAGGGAGACGGTTCCGGTTCCTTTGGCTGGACATCGAGCATTGTTCCCGACCACAACATTGATGGGCTCTTCTAGAGATGTCCAAAAGCTGTACCAGTCACGATTACTGGACATATGTCGGGATTCTCCACTATCGAGAATCCAAGAATCGTCGACAACTTGAGTGTCAACTGAAGAACACACTGCTTCAGTTGCGACCCATAACTCAAGCTCATCTACGACATTGTTGGCGGAATCGGGTACTTCCCTCTTAATCTTAAAAAAAGTTAATCAATATAACCTGATTAATACGAATTAATGTATGAATGACTGTATTGAAAATTTTAAGTTATCTAATGGAAAATAAAAGTCCTTAATAAGTTTTGCCCATTGTGCCATACAACCCATGAGGTTCCAATGGTTACATAAATATTTCAAGGAATATCACTTGGTAGTTACTTGAAAATGATTTTTGCATAAGCAATATATACCTATATCTATGGGCACTCTTAATTTGAAACAACTCCGTGTTGGAGGGTGGCAGCTCCAGCCCTGCACTCTCTTTCATATTTATTATCTTTGTACTACATTCTCTCTTTTCTCAGATTCTTCTCTCTCTAGAATCTGCAACTCTTTAAATGCCTTTTCTCTCTTCTACCTTTTCCAAGATATTCCTAGTTTTTTGTACTTGTTTGGTAGTACAAGAGTCACTTAACTACCAAACAGCCATTTCACCCACATTCCCCAATTTTGTATAAATAGGCTATACCAGCCTCTTTTGTATAAGTTTTTCATTTTCTTTTTTGCTACTTAAAACAAGCTCTATTCCTTGGCTGTGTCTCTACTCTTTGCAACCATTTTTTCTGCTGCTGTCTAACAGCCTTCTCACAGCTTGGCTGTGCCTATTTTGTTTTAAGTCTTCCGCTGCTGCTATTAACAGCTTTTCTCACATGGTATCAGAGCAGTGAGGTCTCCATATCCTCAGCCTGATTTTTTTTTGCCAAAGAGCACACAGACCTATCTTCTTTTATCCCTCCCTCCCAACCCTACAGAGGAGGCTCTTCTGTTTTCTTTTCCCCTTATCTGAGCCTCACCTAGCATCTAGGGAGAAGTAGAAAGACCCTGAGTATCTACTTACAACTGCTGTAAATTGTCCAGCTGTAGCTCAAGAGGAGGATATCCATGGCCTCACATGCCACCATTGTTTCATCAACCATTCCCCAACTCCCCAAAGAATCCATCTTGGATGGGAACAATTACTTGGATTGGGAGCTACAAATAAAGACCTTGCTACAATACCATCGTTTATGGAATGTAGTCAATGGTAGTGACAAGAAACCACCAGTAACTTCATCCTCTTCAACCAAATCAGTTGCTGGCTCATCTAACGCTGAGATTGAAGCTTGGCTAGATAAGGATTCTCGTGCTCATGCTTTCCTCATGTTTAATATTAAACCGAGCATCGCTCGTCAATTTCAAGATAAAGATGACGAGACAGCCAATGAACTATGGACAGCCATCAAAAGGAGGTATCATCGAGCTAATCATGCTCAAATGATAGCTATTGAAAGCCAACTAGCAAATCTCAAGATTCATGACACTCCCAACATCATGGATCAAATAACGGAATTTGTCACTCTCCAAAAGGAACTAGTTTCTTTGGGAAGCAAGTCCACTGAAGTTGAGTTTGTGCATCGTCTAATGATAAAGTTGCCTGAGTCATTCTCAGCCTTTTGTGACACCATTTCTCTTCTTCCCAACACACCTGACATGAATACATTTCTTGGTATGCTACAAGATAGGGCAACAAGGAAGAAAAGTGCTCAAACTTCCAATGAGACGCTTCTACATGCGACAAGTAAAGGCAAGTGGAAGCAAAATGGTAACTCCTACAACAAACCCAATCCAAGACCGCCAAACAACCCAGCTTACAAGGAGCTCACTTGTCATTATTGTGGCTACAAAGGTCACATTCAGCCAGATTGTCGGAAAAAGAAAAGGGACAATGCTAAGAACTCTTCTTCTACCAGAAATCAACCTACACCGAAATCCAACTCGGCCCACTCAGCCAAAGAAACAGTTTTCCTTGGCATTGAGGAACATACTTCACATTTGGCTGGACCAACTACTTCAACCATCGATGAGTGGTTAGTAGATAGTGGTGCCACTTCACACATGACCTATGACAAATCCATTTTGCATGATGTGAAGCCTAGCTCTTCCCAAATCTCTATAGGAGATGCCTCAAGCATTGAGGCTTCATGTGTGGGTAATGTGGTTCTTGACAATTCTTCAAGTGAAGAACCTGTCGTTCTTCAAGATGTGCTACATGTGCCTCGCATCTCTACCAACCTACTTTCGGTTTACAAAATCACCAAGCAAGGTTATGGAGTCTACTTTGATAGCTCAGTTTTGGAAGTGATTGACACCAACAGCCTACAAATTGTAGCTAGTGGCACACAAGAAGGGGGTTTATATCGCCTAAAAAGCTCCCATAGCCCCTTGGAAAACTCCAAATCTCATCTTCTTCATCTTCTTCAAGGCTCTCATGCCTTGGTGGCACAAGAAGATCCCACGTTGTGGCATGCTAGGTTTGGTCATCTCAACTATGATTCTCTTCAAAAGCTCTCCTCCTCCCAACTAGTTGAGGGTCTTCCTATTTTCAAATCTCCCAATACCCCATGTATTGCTTGTCTTCATGGCAAGCAACATCGAGAGCCTTTCCCTCATGAAGCCACTCATCGAGCAACATCTATCTTGGAGTTAGTGCACATGGATCTTTGTGGTCCCATGAAAACCACTACTCTTGGTGGTGCACGCTACTTCATGCTTATAATTGATGACTTCTCCCGCAAGGTTTGGGTTTATTTTCTTGTAGAAAAATCCCAAGCCTTCGCAAAATTTCAAGAATGGGTAGCTCTCGTGGAGAACGAGACATCGAAGAAAGTTCGAAAGATCAGGTCGGATAATGGTGGAGAGTTTATCTCCAAAGCTTTCCACCATTTCTGCTCTCAACGAGGCATTGCTCGCCAATTTTGTACACCCAATACTCCTCAACAAAATGGAGTCGTGGAAAGGAAGAACCGGACAGTCCAAGAGATGGCTCGTACGATGCTATCTCAATCTGATCTTCCTCTCTCGTTTTGGGGTGAAGCTGTCAACACAGCAGTCTACATCATCAACTGCTGCCCAACAAAAGCAGTTGCTAGAATGACGCCTGAAGAAGCATTTACAAGTGTAAAGCCCTCAGTATCTCATTTTAAAGTCTTTGGTTGTGATGCTTATGTTCACATTTCAGATCATCAAAGGACGAAATTTGAGTCCAAAACCAAGAAATGCAAATTTCTTGGTTACAACACACAATCTAAAGCATACAGGTTATGGGATTTAGAGTCAAAGTCCCTAGTCATATCTAGGGATGTTCATTTTGTGGAGTCTCAGCCGGATGACTCTAGGATTTTACCTGAGTTCATGGTTGAAATCCAAACTCCTCCGGAATCTCCTATTTTAGACGAAGATGTCTCATCTTCAAGCCCCCCATCTCCTGCTACTCAATCTCTAACTTCGCCAACAATTCAAACCTCTCCCTCAACTCCACTTGTTTCCACTCCCTCTACAAACCAGCTTCCACCACTTCCCAAGTGGCTTCAAGCCACCATTCGTGATTCTCATCTCTCCGATGCTGAACTTCATGAGTATACATCTGGTTCTCGAACACGTAAGTCACAACGGCCTCTTCACTCATGCAACTTTGCCTTATTGTGCACTGTTGTGCAATCAAAAGAACCCACAACAGCAAAAGAGGCCCTTGTTCTTGATCGACTCAATGTTGGACTGCCGTTCTGGAGCTGAGAGGAGGTGTTGGAGGGTGGCAGCTCCAGCCCTGCACTCTCTTTCATATTTATTATCTTTGTACTACATTCTCTCTTTTCTCAGATTCTTCTCTCTCTAGAATCTGCAACTCTTTAAATGCCTTTTCTCTCTTCTACCTTTTCCAAGATATTCCTAGTTTTTTGTACCTGTTTGGTAGTACAAGAGTCACTTAACTACCAAACAGCCATTTCACCCACATTCCCCAATTTTGTATAAATAGGCTATACCAGCCTCTTTTGTATAAGTTTTTCATTTTCTTTTTTGCTACTTAAAACAAGCTCTATTCCTTGGCTGTGTCTCTACTCTTTGCAACCATTTTTTCTGCTGCTGTCTAACAGCCTTCTCACAGCTTGGCTGTGCCTATTTTGTTTTAAGTCTTCCGCTGCTGCTATTAACAGCTTTTCTCACACTCCGTTCATGAACTATGTACTGCTATTGAGCAGAAGAAATTTTCCTACCCTAAAATAAATCAAGTAACAAAGATGAAGGCAATTGTCACACATGTTCTTGAAATATGTTTAAGGATTCATCAAAATAATAATACTAATTCCCCATTATTAGCCTTTTTGACTTGCACATTTGAACTTGTAGGAGGTTACTAAATGGCATTGCCAATTGTGAGTTATTGCAAATAGATTTCTGCAGTAATTTGACATAACCAATGTGAACAAAATTTTGAATATGATAAAGGATACTGTGGTGTGCATTTCACAATACACCAGAATTTCACTTTCTCTATCTAAGACAGATGGATATTCAGGTAACATGATAAAACTCCATAAATATGAGGGATGGAGAAATTAGAGAAATTATTGAGATTCCATAGAAGTTTCAAGGTTGTTTAGTCTTTCAAGGTAACATATTTCAAGGAGAAATTTGTCATAATCGTGGACATCCTCTTAAAAATGAAGTTTATATCCAGGCATTAATTACTCCTTGCAATCTTTCTTATAGTTAATTTGCAAATGTGTGTGCAAATTCAAAGATTTTCCATTGTTTATCCTTACTTTTTAGATCCATGTAGAATGATAAATGCATTTTTGTACTTGTCTTTTGTATATATTCATAGAGGCTCATAGGAACAATATAAAAAAGTCATAATGAAGCTACATAATAAAATTTCATCAAAATTTACTGGAAACTTGCCATATGGGGGAGCTGACATACATTGACAAGACAAAGTAGTTTATATTTGCAGGGAACTGGCGGATATAGTATTTATGGTGCAAAATTTGAGGATGAAAACTTCAAATGTATGTTCTGAACCTCTTTTCAAATGTTCTTTACTGTACATATACAACAGCTAAATATTTTTTGTTTTCAGTGACTCACACTGGGCCAGGTATATTGAGCATGGCGAATGCGGGTAAAAATACTAATGGAAGCCAATTTTTCATTTGCACAGTCAAGGTAATACACCGTTTTTCAAACTCAAAGTAAATATATCACCAATTGATTGTTGTACACTATTATTCTTTTCAAGGATGGGTCAAATGTTTTTTGATTGATCATATACTTATTCGCTTTTCTTGTTGGTGCTAGACTTCCTGGCTCGATAATCGACATGTTGTGTTTGGACAAGTAGTGGAAGGCATGGATATTGTGCGCAAAATAGAGTCACAAGAGACTGACCAAGGAGACAAACCGAAGAAAAAAGTAGTCATAGCTAATGCTGGTGTGCTGCCATAGCAATAACGTTCTCTTCTCTCCATGACTTTTTTTGTTACGATAAAGAAATGAGTTCGTATATCATTTGAAGCTACTTTTTGGTGCGTAAGGAAAACCATTTCATGAGATGACATTTTATTTTGATGGTGAAAGGTTCACCAAAAAGTTGGAAAAAATACTAGATAGATGTTCATGGCTGAGAAAATATTGTTTTGGCTGGCTATTTGTTGTCGTCCAATCCATAAATTACAACTCCATCTGATAAATACGATTTTGAATCTGTTTTGTCTCTTGATATATTTAGAGGGGAACTCTGAAAGATCCCTTGAGTTGTCATTTATCCTGAAATGTCTTTGGTCAATCCTCAAATAAGAGAAATAAAATGAATAAACCATGTCTTTGGTCCTTGAAAAAGATGGGATGAATTGCAAAATTAATTCTATTCAAATAGCACATGAAATTACTAGAGACAGGCTTGACAGAGGAGACGGTATCTACATGTCTCTTAAAAAATAAGGTAAAACTATTTAGACATGTACATATATGGTATATGCAACAAAACAAATTTATTACAAGAATCTCTCACCAAAGGCAAATTTCACATCACCAAGAAACAAGAGAAAATTAGTTAAAAGCATAAAGTTAGTGTCCCCACAAGAAGGCCAAAGAACAAAATTGAACTTATTTACAATGCTCCATTCAAACCATCCTCACTCAACAATCCAAGCATGGAGAAGGCTAGTTAGGCTCAACACTAGTTGTTTGAAATCTGATAGACAAGCTTCACCTTAAGGAAGAAAAACTCCATGTGTAGAATGACATTGGAATGATGTATCAAAATGTTTCACTCTATCATCAAATACTCTATGTCATGGTAAACTATGAACATACACAAGTGGGCATTCAGACCCACTTTGGAGAAAATTTCCAATCTATGATATTACGAAACAAGTAAAAATTGACATGAAATGTTGATAGATTGAAATCATTGTAATGCACAGAATGGTGATGCAATTAAAAAGCATCATCAGATTGAATAGAGGAAGTGGAGATTGGCACATAAGAGGGAATAGAGGAACACAACCCTTTGTTAAATGTTGTCCTTATGGCAAAATTGAATAAGTGTTTATGGTAAGGTTTGTTTGCTCTAAAAGAGGCTCACATATGTATGTGCCTAAGGTATGAGCCCCTTTATGGCTTGCTCATATGACATTATCAATTACAAGATCATAGCATCACGAGATAGCGGGGAGGGGGGAGAGGAGAGACAAATATTATCAAAGAGGAGCTAAGGGTCTCTTGTATTGTTAATGTCTTGGATACACTATGTACAACCACTTAAACAATAATATTATTTCTTTGAAACCCATCATATTTAGCTAGTATATAATTGCACCAATAAGGAAAATGTAAAGATGGTAATGACATATAAATTTTTATAGAGAAGTCATGGAATGATTTATTAGAGATTTATGCTCCATTGTAACAATTGGGTGCATTTTGAAGTAGGCAACTCATTTATTATTGACATAATTAGGAAAAGGAGGGCTTATGATTCATGACATTATCAATATTCTGGGTGGGAAAGAAGAAAGGCCTCAATCGTGAGGAAACTCTTGGGAACAACATCTTTGAGGGCAATGGGGACATAAGGTTTGTGTTTCTCGGAGAGGGCCTCATATTCAAAGGTGAAATAGATAACACTTGAGTTAGGTCCAGTCTCTTGAATGTGGAAAGTTCCCTTGTAGTGTTTGACAAGGATACCTATGAAGCCGCCTTCAATTATATCGAGCTTGACAAAAAGGGCTTGTGGGTCGACTTCAAGGATCTTTTCCTTGGTGAACAAAACTAGGTGGTCTAGGTGCTTCTCCTTAGAGGTCTTCTCAGCATAGCCTAAGGGAGAGGCAAACAAGGGAAGGTGTTAAGACTGTCTATGACAAAGCAATAAATTAACAATCAATCAACCACATACTCTTGTGGTAGTGGATCATGTAGATAGAACCAACTTTGTGTTTGGGCCCTAGGTACTCCACTCGTTCGACAGCTTCGGGAACAGCTTTGGGAAGAATTGAATGTGCATCTTCAAATGCAGCCTTCCACATCCGCTTCGCAGACACTTTCAACGCCAACTTATCACTATACACCTCCACAACCATCTTATGTGTAATTGAATGAAGGTTTACTTGCTCGCTATTAGTTTGTTTACCTCACTCTTGGTGATTAGAATGTGTCTATATGCTTCTCCTCCTTTCATGGACCCAAGTTTTTATAGTCATAATTCCCTCTCACATAGTCAAATCATTTTGGAACTTTTCTACAATTTAATTACTTCTTTAGAAGTGTTTAGAAGAGTATTTTGAATAGCTAGCCTCATTGAAGTTAAAAGTCCTTAAAGTGGAGAAGATTTGAACCTTCTAAGAATAATTAAAGATGGAATGGACATGAATGGGGAATATAGTAAGCACAAAAACGGAGTTCTCTAACATTAAATCTAGGAAAGATAAAAACATCACCCAAAAACAATTAAAGATTGTGCGCAAAATTTAAAATAAAACAAACAACATTTGGTTTCGAACACGTCATTACACATTCTTCAATTCAACAATTTTATGTTAAAAAAATTGAAGATAGTTAAGCCACACATAAATTGCTTATTTACATAAAGAAAAAATTGGACTCAAAATTCGGCATTGTAATGCATGCCATTAATATACTCATGCCTTGGGGGATAGCAAAAAACAATTAAGTAGTTATTATCAAAAGGAATTCCAAAACACTGAGGATAACTCAATTTTCGTTTGCTACTAAAGTTTGAGTCATTTCTATGAAAAACAACTCCAAAAGTTCCCCATTGGAAACCTCTTCCAAAACTCATCCAAAGGCACAATCTAAGAAATATAGGAGCATATAATGATTGTAGCACATGTTTCCAAACATATTTTTGTAAGTAGTGCTATATGAGAAGACATTTACAAATAATGAAATCAACATGAAGAATGATTGTGAGATATTGTTCGTTGAATAGCATGCACATTGCAATATCTAAATTTTTAAAGTGAAGCAACTGAACTGAGAAGCATTTGCCTAGTGGTTACTACCGTATTTAACTAATATTCCAGTTGATTTTATGCCATATGCCTAGTGGCTACTGCTGTGGAATGATTACGTGCCATTTGTATATTCAAGCTAGTGAGCCGTGTTTGACAAGAAGATTGCACATGTACATTTGCATTTTGCTGCTAGATCAAAGAAAATATGAACCAACATCCCTCATTTACAAGTAATATCAACAATAGCCTATGTATCAATGCATAGACATGGTTAAGAATTTAATAAATTTAACATTTGAAGTGTATACTAAATAAAGTTACCGACGCAAACTTTGCGGTTTCAATTAATGACAATAGTATATGCATTAATCTCATTGCTAGTTGTATTCATAATGTATTTGCATGATAATTGTTTGTGTTAATGACTAATGAGCATTATGAACAAAAATATCATGTGTATGAATGAAGTAATTTGCTCACTAATAACTATCACCATGTTATTGGTGTGGTTAATATTGTAAAAATCAAGTGATAATTAACAAAAATCATAATAACGTTAAGGTGATGCTTGAAAATACATTAACAAGGTGTAACCATCAAAATTTTGTTAAGTCCCACATTAGTGCCATTGCATTATAAATGGCATGATTCCATGCTATGTGCAATGTCCATCAAATACAAACATTTTATGTGTTGGAGGACACACATTTAGCTCCTTGTCCCTTTGATGGTTGGTAGAAGTCAAATTCATGTTGGTAAACAATACATTAGTTTGAGCATTTTCCATGAAGATTGGTGGAATTACATTTTATGGAAAAAAAGATTGGTGGAATTACATTGCACAATGTCTTCATATAGAGACCATTGTTTCTAAAGTCCATTACAAGACAACTTACTAAGAAAATGGTCTTCCAAGTAGACAATCATAAGCTATTTGGTGAACCGATCACGTGGCTACAAATGTGTGGTGGTACTCAACTCCATATATCGAGAAAGGATTATTTAAGACCATGCCCTCTTGCTGTTGAGTCAAACCATTGGGTCATTTGATACTGCCCCTTCATTGTCAACATTCCAATGATACCAAACCCCTACTCTAGTGTTGACGATTACATGGGTAGTGACACCATTTACTAACAATGGGAGTGTGAAGCTAGGGTTGTTAGCTTCAAATATTTGGTGATGAGAATTTCTACCTAGCCAAAGTCAGGGATATCTATATGTGTGTTGTGGTCATAGTTGGTTCACTTTGACCTACATGTAGTTTGCCTTGCACTCTTTGAAGCACATCATGACAAAATCTAGGGTCAAGTTCTAGGAACGCTTGAATGGTGAGCTCCCTCACTATCACGAACCTTTCCTCAAATTGAAGAACATCTTTAGTTGTATGATTTGTTGAAGCAAAACCACATTAGTTGCAACCAGTTCCTATATGTTATTTCACTATCGTTTGTATTTAATTATGCCTTTGTTTTGTTATGCACATATTGCTTCTTGTTTATGTTTGGGCATGTGATGCATGGCCATGGGAGGCATGAGATTTTCCGTCTAGGATTTGTAACCATATTTTTAGGTCTTGGTAAAATCATCATTGAATCTTTAAAACTTATGACCAACATATGTACATGACTGAAAGTTTAGCATTAGCTAGCAATGAGGAAATTTTCTAGGGTGGGTTTATACAACCCATTAGAATTAGAATTTTTTATCATCCATAATAACGATGTCAAGCATGAATGATGAGGAGTGGGATTTGAACCCACACCCTTCTAAACTAGAACCTTAATCTAACGCCTTAGACCAACTCAACCACCTCATCAACTAAACCATAAATAAAGCTATTTATCCAAGTTTTTCATCTATCATCTTATCACCATCTTGAAACTTTTCCTCCAATGTATGTAATCTTGAACCATCTCTTTTGCATCTTGTTTTAATTGGGTTATACTTTGACCCTCTTCATGCAAAACTGGTAATAAATGCCTCCTTTTCATAAAGTGATTCATTACAAAATTCATGTGGGATTGTATGAAACTAATGTCCAACTTGGTCTTATACGATGACACAAAAATGGCAACTCTCACCAACTAATAGTTGCTCATAGGCTCTTGTAATATGTTTGAACCTTTCTATGTCATAAGTTTCGTCCCCTCTGATAAAGTAGGGCATGGGATTGTTTACTTAGGTTAACTTTCTGCTGGCATTTATGTTATTCATGGAGAGTGAGGTCTCTTTTCTTGTTCAACTAAGGTAAAAAAGTTTGGATAGATAGGAGAGTGGCAACGCTAGATTCGGTATGCTAGTTTTTGATGCCATCATCTTTGTGTTTTTAGTGTTTTGGGCTTGGGAGATCACTGATGGGGACTTATTGGTTTGAGATCCCACTGTTGGTTCTTCATGATTAGTATTGCTAGCAAAGTTGAACTTACGCCTTGTAACAATGTCGATGAAAGTGGTTGTGTGTATTTGGTGTCCACAAGCTTTGTTTATTTCCACATTCCATATTTCTAAATGTATCAACAGGCTATTACGAGATACTGTATCTATTGAGAGACAAGCTCAACATTGGGAGCGTAAACGGGTGCGTAACCCAATGCGTAGACTGGGTGCGTAAAACCGTACGCAAAATATGGCCATTGCGGTATGTAAACCGAGAGGCCGTTAGAATGTTATTCCTCGTAAGGAATAATTTTGGGGGTAAGTGTGGGATGCTCATTTATGATAAGTCAGGTACTGTAAGTACTTGTGTCAGCCCAATAGTTAGGGCTTGTATAAAAGGTGCTCAATGAGCACCAAGTATGTACAAAGAACATACAGAGAATTATTTTTGGAATATAGTTACGTTTTTCTGTCTCTCCCTCTCCTTCTCTGTGATTTCTGTGTTTTATCAAATTATCGTAATTCTAAACCGTGTATTCAGTGTCTCCCTCTCCTTCTCTGTGATTTCTATGTTTTATCGAACTATCGTAATTCTGAACCGTGTATTCAGTGTCTTACGCATACGCTTCCGCACACGTATTCTTTTACATGGTATTAGAGCGCGAGAGTTGAGACTCCTCTGCAGCCGACATATAAACTTGCGATAAAAGACAGAGTTAAGTTATTGTTTTTCGGAAAGGATAAGACAACAATATGGACAGAGGAATGGGAAGCTCGCTACCAACTAAGAAGCTCAACATGAGCAACTACGCATCTTGGTTGTACAAGATGCACCAGTATCTGCTTGGTCATGGTTACTCGAGTTATGTTGAAGGAGCTAATGATGCAACACTTGAATCGACACACATATTTTTTGGCTTGGGAAGAAGCGGCAAGTAGAGTTCTTTACTACGTCGTGTCTTGTGTGAGCGACCAGCTCTTGAGCTACATTCGGGATGCTAAGATGCCAAAGGATGCGTGGGAGAATCTCAAGAGGATTTTCGCCGCTAGAACAACGGCCAGGAAGCTGTAGCTTAGATAGGAGTTTAGCAATGTCTGATAGAAAGATCTGTTTGTGGCCGATTACATGGCCTAAATCAAGGAGATCAGTGACTCTCTCGCCTCCGTCAATGTGAACGTTGAGGAGGACAAAATGGTGCAGGTTTGCCTTGGTGGGTTAGCGTCAAAGTTTGGAGCGTTCCAGACGGCGGTTTGCACGAGGGAGATTACACCTTCATTCTTCGAGCTTCAGTCGATGTCGCTTGTGGAGGAAAATCACGTGGGTGCGTCAACGAGTACGAATACCGACAACAAGATGTTGTACACGGAGGAAGATTGGCCCCGTAGTTGTGGCGGATGAGGTGGATCTACGCAATGGAGGCGGCCGAAAAGAGCAGACCATGCGGTATAATCGAAATTCCGGAGGCAATTCCGAACCCTTCAAAAGCAGGGGGAGTCACAGTAGCACCGGAAGCCGGCAAGAGAAGGCTGTGACGGAATGTTGGTACTGTGGCAAGAAAGGCCACAGGGAGAGCGAGTGCTGGAAGAAGAGAGTCGATTCGAACAAAGCCGAATCGAGTGGAAGAGATGCAGGAAGGCGTAAAAAATTGCACTACGCCGAAGGCTTTGAACGAGTCGTAAATGGATTGGGCCTAGCCTTCGTAATGAAGCACAAGGCCAATTCGATGGCCGTTAACACCTTGAAATCGAGTGAGGCGTGGTATGTTGATTCCGGAGTGTCAAATCATATGATGAGTCATGAGGAATGGTTCTCGTACTTGGAGAAACCGGAAAAACAAGGAGTGGTCGAAACGGGAGACGACACTCCGCATTCCATCGAACATGTCAGATAAGTTTCTCTCAGCCATGTTGGGTAGAAAGGGAAACTTATGAACGTGTTGCACGTCTCGACAATAACCAAGAACCTAGTGTCAGTTGGTCAGATCGTCGACCAGGGGATGCAAGTTCAATTCACGCACCTTGGGTGCTACATCGAAGAGGAAGGCCAAGTTATCGCACAAGAGCACCGTGAAGGGAGAATGTTCATCCTCGACACCAATCAAGCCAAAACCGTGTTGTTCGCTAGAGGACAGAAGGTTGAGTCAGACATCGATCTGTGGCACAAGTAGTTCGGCCACGTTTACTTCCCACGGCTTCGTGAATAGCAGACGAAGAACATTGTTTTCGGCTTGCCGAAATTTCGGGGCCATAATGGCCAAGTCTGCGAAGCCTGCCAACTCGGGAAGCAACACCGACTTCCATTCCCCAATGAGCGTAATTGTAGTCGAAATCCGTTGGATTTGATCCATTCGGATGTGTGGGGACCAACACAGAATGTGAGTCTCGGTGGAAGCCGTTACTTTGTAACCTTCATCGATGACTTCACTCAACATACATGGGCGTGCTTGAACGCGAAAAAGAACGAAGTCTTCGCGTGGTTCCTGAAGGTGAAAAACCTTGCGAAAAAGGAAACATGGCGTAAGATCAAGTGCCTATGGTTCGATGGGGGGAAGGAGTACTTCTCCGACCAATTCACGAGTTATCTACAGAAGGAGGGAATTCAACGCTAATTCTCGTGTAGATATACGCCGGAGCAGAATGACGTAGTCGAGTGGAAGAATCAGACGATCGAAGAAGCTGCCAGGGCAATGCTTGAAGAGAAGCATATGCCAAAGTTTTACTAGACTAAAGCCGTAAGGATGGCTGTTTATTTGCAGAATTGGACTTCTGCTAATGGAGGAGTGTCGCCACACGAGTTGTATTTTGGAAAGAAGCCGAACTTGGCACACTTGAGGATTTTCGGTAGCATTGCGTATGTGCATGTGCCGAAGGAGAAGAGGAGGAAGCTGGAAGCCAAAGCCGAGAAGTGTATCTTGGTCGGCTATTCAGGCGAGTAGAAGGGTTATAAGTGTTATAACCCCTGAACAAAGGAAGTTCGTGTAAGCCGAGATGTCGTATTCGACGAGTCTCCTTCGTGGTACTTGCCTTCACCTCCAATACCTCATGATTCCATTCCGAATTATGAAGAAGAGGTTAGCGAGGCCGAGATGCCTCTGCATGATGAGAATATCAGAGCTTTGACAGAGAGTCCGATCTCATTTCGGCTAAGTGGGCTGAATGAGGGGTTGGGCCGAGGTGGCCAACCAATTGAAGAGCCGGTGAGTAGTGGAGACTTGGTCGTGTTGTCCCTGCGTAAAGAACCGAGGAGACGGTTTATGCGTAAAGAAAAAGGGAAGAAGAAAATGTTGGAATATGATTTCGGCAGTGCCGAGTCAGATTTTGAACCAATTGAAAAGGAATCTCCATGGAAGAAGTCGAAATCAGCTGAAAAGGCCGTGAAATCGGGTAATCACGAATTACGCCGATCTACCCGCCTGAAGAAACCCGTAAAGAGGTACGGGTATAATGAGTACATGGCACATTATACGTACATGATGCGAGTGGTGGAAGTGCGTGAGCTAGAGCACTACGCAGAAGCGGCGGAAGACGCAAACTAGCGTGCCGTGATGGAGGAAGAGATGCGCGCATTATCAGACAACGAGACTTGGGACTTGGTTGACACACCTAAAGGTGTTAAGACGATCAGATGCAGATGGGTGTTTTATCTGAAATACAACACCGACGGCTTGGTCAACCAACATAAGGCCCGTTTGGTTGCGAAAGGCTACGCGCAGAAGCACGACGTCGATTACGACGAGACCTTTGCGCATGTCATGAAGATGACTACCGTGCGAGTCCTGCTAGCCGTAGATGCGGCGAAGGGGTGGCATCTACATCAGATGGATGTAAAGAATGCGTTCATGCAAGGTGATCTTGAGGAACAAGTGTACATGGTACGGTTCCCTGGATTTCTATCCGAACAGAACACTTCGGAAGTCTTCCGATTGAAAAAGGCGTTATACGGCCTTAAGCAAGCCCCGCGAGCTTGGAACTCGAAGATTACGCAACGATTGCGTTGTCGTGAAGAATTTCATCCAGAGGTGGAAACCGGGAAATATTGGCTACATCAGCGGGGTGCACCATGTGCACTCACCCTCATGTAATTGTGTGAATAATAGGAGTCAAGTCGGGACGAAGAATCCCATGTAAATCGGGATTTATCCCACATTGTAACACATCCCTCTCCTTGTTCTATAAAAGGAAGGGATGGTCCCTTGTAGAGGGGTTGCCCATTTTGTGTTAGAGGGTATACCGTTTGATTTAGGGTTAGTTCTTCTACTTCTTCTTCCTCTTCTTCGCGGTGTGGGTGGACTGTGGAGGGCTGTTTCTGCTCGGTCTCCTATGCAAGACCCCGCTCTGCGTGACGAGCCCGAGAGCTCCCCGGACGGCGGCTTGGCTGCAGACTGCGGCTTGGTTGTAACCTACCCTAGCTTGGTCCGGCTCGAAGCCGGGGTTGTATTCTTTCCCTTGTAAAACACACCTTTGCGTCTGTCTATGTATATTCGTGTCTCTGTTGGTGTCGGGTGCTTCCCCTTTCCTGCGTTCTTGCACATAAGGGCGTGAGTCGGGTCGGCGCGCGCGCGCGCGCGTGTGTGAGTCGGTGTCAAGCGCGCACTCCCTCTTTGTCTCCCTCTCTTTCTCTCTCTCGTTCGGTTGCTTCCGGTGTGCTCCTGGGGTGCCCCGAAAAGGGTGAAGCACGACTTCCTGCGCTCCGTCACTCCCTAGTCCAGGACCCCCGTGGTCTCGCCTTTCTACACGCACGCGCATAACTACGCGACAACGTAGAATGGGGTTTACAACGTCCAAATCAGACTTCTCGTTGTTCGTTCGCCAAGGTCGACATGGACCGGTTTTTCTTTTACTTTATGTCGATGATTTAGTCATCGCCGGTGCTGACCTGGAAGAAATCAACCGCGTAAAGTCTCAGCTTTTGGCATCGTTCAAAATGAAGGATCTTGGCGACCTTCATTACTTCCTCGAGATCGAAGTGATCCGTTCCCTCGAAGGCATATTGATCAGTCAACGTCATTACGCGTTGAATATGCTCTTCAAGTTCGGGATGGCAGATTGTAAGCCCATCTCGACCCCTCTGGATAGAAACATAAAGCTTCGCCGAGATTCGGGAAAGGCGTGCGACCCAACACGGTTTCGACAGATTGTCGGAAGCCTCATCTACTTGACGATCACTCGGCTGGACCTCAACTACCCGGTCGGAATGATCAGTCAATGTATGTCGTAGTCCATGACCGAACACCTTTAGTGCGCACAAAGGATATTACGATATGTTAGCGGCACGAAAGACATGGCGTTGTTGTATCATGCAAACGTAGCCGAGTAGTTAATCGGCTACACAGATGTCGATTGGGCTAGAAATACCCACGATCGTAGATCCACATTTGGATACGCATTCTCATTGGGAAGTGCGACGATCACGTGGAGCAGTAAGAAGTAGCCGATAGTAGCACTATCGAGCACAAAGGCCGAATATCGCGGGGCAACAATCGCGATGTGTGAAGTCATTTGGCTGAAACGGCTATTACAGGATTTGCACGTAGAGGTGTTTGATCCAACGACGATCTACTGCGACAACCTCAACAACATCCACCTTGCGAAACCTTGTATTCCATGCTCGGACCAAGCACATTGAGGTGCACTACCATTTTGTCCGCGAGTGTGTCCTTTCTGGTGAAGTCGAATTGGCGTATGTTCCCACGGGTCGGCAGATTGCCGACATCTTCACCAAGCCCCTTGGTCTTGGCAAGTTACGACATTTCTCGGTTGAGCTGGGTTTGCAGCACCTCGACACGCTGAACTTGAGAGGGAGACAAGAATAGGAACAGGAGCGTGAAAGGAGCGGTAGTAACCACGATGCCGAATCGGATGAAGAATTCGATTTTAGGCCGGTTGAAGAAGCAGAAGAAGAAAACAGGGGCCGTAATCGCAAGGAAGAGCCGAAGACAACCGAACAAAGGGAAAACAAAGCCAAGAAAGCTGTAAAGGCCAAGACTAACACATGGTCGGACGTAGTTAAGGGCCTGAAGATAAAAGACAAATTGGAGACAACCAATTTGGGTGAAAGAGGGAATGAATCGGAAATGTTCGATTCGGATATGCCGAATCAATTGAGGACCAAGCGGAGAAAAAGGCAGCGAAAGAAGTGCCCACACTGTGACAACAAGGTAGTTGAGAAAGGCTGCATGAGCAGACAAGCCGACCAGAATCGAACGGGTCGAGGAGCGCGAGCGAGGCGTGAAGCTTGGAGAGGCCGGAGCGAAGATTCGGAAAAGCATATGGAACCTCAAGTTTAGCTTGAGGGGGAGTGTTGAGAGACAAGCTCAACATTGGGAGTGTAAATGGGTGCGTAACCCAGTGCGTAGACTGGGTGTGTAAAACCGTACGCAAAATATGGTCGTAGCGGTATGTAAACCGAGAGGCCGTTAGAATGTTATTCCTTGTAAGGAATAATTTTGGGGGTAAGTGTAGGATGCTCATTTATGATAAGTCAGGTACTGTAAGTACTTGTGTCAGCCTAATAGTCAGGGCTTGTATAAAAGGTGCTCATTGAGCACCAAGTATGTATAGAGAACACACAGAGAATTATTTTTGGAATATAGTTATGTTTTTTTGTCTCTCCCTCTCCCTCTCTGTGATTTTTGTGTTTTATCAAATTATCGTAATTCTGAACCGTGTACTCAGTGTCTTACGCATATGCTTTTGCACACGTATTCTTTTACAGTATCTCATTAGCTTCCCCATAACCATAGGATCTTATTAAACATTCCCTACCAGTTGGAGTAGTGGTTCTAATCCCCAACAATGATGCCAAACGTGTTGAACACGTTGTCGTGGAAATCCGCACGTGCGTGTTGGATAGGACGGAACCACGAGGGTCTTGGACTAGAGAGTAAGAGAAAAGAAATAAGCTTGGGAGTTTAACCGAGAAGGGAAAGATTAAGGTTAGAGAGGTTAAGACTGGAGAGATTAAGATTAGAGATAAGAGACGACAAGATTCATCGAATGATTATATTACGAAAACACCACATGAATTACAACCATGGCTGCATAGGCCGAATGTAAACCCTCTAGATGAAACCCTAACCGGATAGGGGAAAAGAAGAAGAAGACGAATGAAACCCCTAAAACGAGATCCTAAAACCCAAAATTCCGAAACCCTAATGGCAACCCAAAGAAACCCAAAAAATGGAAGCCCCTCAAAAATGGCCCCTCACTGCCTTTTATAATAGTAAGGGGTGAGGCACATTACATAAAGAAGAGGTCAACCCCCCCTTCTTTCAATGGGGGAATATTTGGCCTTGATCTTAGGAGCCTTAAGTCCCTCTCCTCACACACACACTATGCCCACTACTCACTACACCCGTACTTCATGTACTCTCCCTTTAGTCTACATGTGCATGTGCACATAAGTGCACATCACATTTACACTTTATGAATCTTCGTAGTGCACTTTTAACACCTTACATTTACCCTTCTTTTTTTACATTTGTTTCTTTTACAAATCTTCCAAGTGCATGTGCAATGTTGCACATCTCCATTTTATCCATCCCACTTGGTTTTCTCACCATGGCCGAAAATCCTCACGATGTCCACCCCCACCAAACCACACATCCACCAATATGTGCCAAGAAAGGGAAAGAGGTGAGATTTTTGGCAATGATGATTAACCAAGTTCCGCCGCTTCCTTGTTGGCCTAACCCGACTTCATCTTCCATTTCGAGCATGCCCATCCTTCCCATACGAACCATCGTAACCTCTTGATCCACCATGTTCGCCACATGTCCCCGAACCATCGTCTCCATCCAATCCACCATATATGATGCTCGCACCTTCCTCCTCGGCCGGTCGTAGTAGACCTCCCAAATGATGTCGCCGATCCGATCGCTCTTCCTTTGTCCACCATGTGTGTCCTCCTATTGGACTCCTGACCACTCTGATTGCATGTCGGATACCATCCCTCACACACCTCGTATGTTCCTCCTTCGGCCCGATTGTCTCCTCGTCCCAAGCACCTAGGCGTGCTGTCTCCCTCCGTTCCCCGCTTGCCTTCCGTAGGCTCTACCCACGCATCGATGTTAACCTCCGAATACATGCTCCTTCTTAGGTCCTCATGTGATCACATTACACTGTCATGAAGATCCATCACTACGTGCGGATCGTGAGGCGGAGCCGCCGGGGTCCTGGACCGGAAGGATTCGAAGTTTGCACAACCTTTAGCGAGAAAGGATTTAAGATAGATTGAGAGAGAGAGAGATAGATTGAGATTAAGATTCCAATTTTAAAACAAATTGAGAAAGATTGAAATGGAGAGAGAGATTAAGATTGAACTCTTGACTTTAGATTTGAACAACAAGATATATCACCAATTGGATAACTAATTTTCTTCTTATTAAATTCTTCATTCATACATTGCTCCCCTTTGATATTTTTCAACCACTCTTTTATAGACGCCCCCATGCATATGATGCATGTGAGGGTATAAGACATGCATACAATGCACGGAATGCATGTGATGCATGTTTGCCATTGGGCGCTCATGCATTACATGTGATACATGATAGCCATGGCACTCAATCAAGCTCTAATATGAGAATTTACATGTAAAAGTATAATGATAGAAAAAACATTTCTAAGAAAATGACTTAGCTTAGTGGTAAGTCTAGTGCCTCCTATCTTGGAGGTGCAAGGTTTAAGCCTTGCTTGCATCCCTTTGTATACAAACTTTTACTAAGTTTTTTAGTCTAGATATTTTGTTCATTTCACACCGAAATCATCGTGATCAACCTATCCGATAAACCTGGTTCGCATCCGACCTGGTGATCCGGTCTACCCGGTCCGGTTCCAGTGCTGGTGCCTGTCTCGGTTTCGGCTCCGTCGCCATCTGGTCACCCAAAACCATTACGAGTAGTTAAGCCACAGTTTATCCCAAGAACATTTTGTGCTCCACTCATAGACAGAAAGTAATAAGTTCTGGCTCTGCTTATATACTGTGGGATGTTGATTTGTCCTATCTATGTGGGATTTCTTACAGTTTTGTTTTTCTCTTCTTATTCTCAAACTTCACAATCACATAACTTGACATTTAGTTGTCCGTTTCAAATATAATAAAGTACATTCGGGATGCCATGTTTGCTCTTCCCGGTGCGTAGCCCTTCGTTCTCCACGGAACTCCTCTGTTTCCCTATACACGATTCTCCGCTCATGCCAATCTCGCTCGGCTCATTTCGTTGATTCGGGACCTCGCCACACCGTCTTTCTTCCCGTACTTGCATCTCAAAGGCTTGACCCGACCGCAATCGTCGGTAACTCGTTCCGGCTGCTTTGGGTGCATGCTTGTTTCTTGGCCCTCAAGCGGCCGTAGTGCATGCTTCATTTCTCGCCCTTCACTCGTCGTAGTTCCGACCTCCGCGTCGGACTCTCCCCCCTTCGTTGTTGTCATTCCGCACTGGATACATGCTTCGGCATCGTCATTCATTTCGATCTCCAACTCCTCGCCGCCACTCACCGTCTCTTCGGTCTTATGTTGGCACTCGAGCGCAACTGCTATAGCCTCCGACACCGGTGTCTGGGGGTCTTGCCTTTGTCTGGTCCAATCTTCCTCCTTCGCCTTGTCGTCGTCTTGGTCTCCCGCCTTGCTGCTGCCACCGTCCGTCTCTCTGGTCTCATGTGAGCCCTCGTAGCCGACCGCCAAAGTCTCATGAACCGGTGTGAGCAAGGTCGTGGCACCACCGCTCGTCATGTTCGTAGCCACCTCCATTCGAACGTCGTTGTTCGTGGCTACCCCGTCCCCGATCAGGTAAGCCTCGATTACGCTTGCTTCCTCCCCGCTCGATGTTTCGAGCAACCATGTCCTGAAACTTCCACCCACTCTCGAAGTGGCGCTCCCCGTTTCGTTGTCTCCAGCCTTCTCCATGGCCGTCTCTTTTCCGTAGGATGAGAGGGTCGCTCGCTCCGCACCCTCTCCCATGTCGCCATTGTACGCTCTTTTGGCCTCCACATAGGCAGTTGTCGTGAAGTTTCCGGCATATAGTGAGAAACCAAGAGATATTGGAGGGATCGGCGAGGTGCAACGTGTGCACCCATCCTTGTAAAAATGTGTGAATAGTAGGATTCAAGTCGGGACAGAGAATCCCATGTAAGTTGGGATTTATCCCACATTGTAATGCATTCCTCTCCTTGTTCTATAAAAGGAAGGGATGGTCCCTTGTAGAGAGGTTGCCCATTTTGAGTTAGGAGGGTATACCACTTAGGTCTAGGGTTTGGTAGAGTTCTTCCTCTTCATCTTATTCTTGTCCCCTTAGGGTTTGTACTTGGGTCTTCACCCTATTTCGTTTAGGGTTTCATCTTGTCTTCTTCTTCTTCTTTTGCCCCCTTCGTGTCAGTTGAGGGTTTTAGCCCGGTGAAGAGCTTGGAAGTTATGTGGGGGTTTACTTCTACTCGGCCTCCTGTGCAAGACCCCGCTCGGCGTGACGAGCTCGAGAGCTCCCCGACGACGGCTTGGCGGCAAACTGTTGTTGTGACCTAGCCTACCTCAGTCCGGTTCGGAGCCGGAGTTGTAACTCACTCTTGTAATCATATATATCTAAAGGGTTGTGCATATTTGTGTCCTTGTTTGTGTCGGGTGCGTTTCTTTCTTTGTTTCCTGGTACATAAGAGTCGGTGTTGCGCGCACGCTCTCCCTCTCCTTTGTCTCTCTCTCTCTCTCCCTCTCGTGTTCGGTTGCAACCGGGTCGTGCCCGGTGTCGGTTTGCTTGGCCTCCCTCTTCTCCCTCATCCGAGACCCCTGTGGTCCTGCCCCTTCTACACGCCCGCGCGTAATAACGCGACATCTTTGGTGAACCGGACGTGAAAGGGCGGCAAGGGAGAATGGAGATGGAAGAAGACGACTTCACGCAACTTTTTGTCGAAGCGGTGAGGGAGTTTGGACGAGCAACAACAAGACGAGAGTCGGCGCAGGAAGCGGTTGAGCAAGTGGTCGAAAGAGTCGGTCGTTTCAACGGGGACAAGTTCCCATTCTACTTGGAAGCCTACAACACGGAAATGGAGGAGCGAGACGTAGATGAGGCGTTGAGGCTTGAGTTCTTCTGTCGGGTCGTTGTCGTCCGTATTGATGCAGAAGTGAAGGAGCTCCGAGAAGCTCATAGTTTGTGGGAGGCCTTTGAAGAGGCGCTCATGCAGGCATATGGAGGACGACGGAAGAGCCAGGGACGACGCGACTTCGACCAATGGGTTTCATCGGCGAAGACCCACCAGGGTGCAATGAAGGCATTCCGAGAGTTCGAGCAGCGGCTTGCTTGGCTCCCGGAGCGGGAACAAGGTTTGGTGGGGGCGGACAAAGTCCTGTTGTTCGTCAGGTCGATCGACCGAGCGGAATGGGAGGCCATCGGGATTAAGCTTGAAGAAAATGACGGAGCGAATGGCCTTACAGAGGACTGGTTGAAGGTCGGAAGGGTATGCCAACGGCTAGATGACGAGCGGGCTGAGAAGGCTAAGAGGAAAGCACGCGATGACTTGCCATCACAACGGGAAGAGGCCCAACGACAAAGAGAGTCGGCGAGGCTCGGCTTCGGGGCCAGGATTGCGGAGGCGTACACAGTTCTAGAGGCAACACTCGAGGAAGAGGAAAGATCGAGGCCGCAAGCCGAGGCCGAGGAGACGAACTTGCCCCACAAGGAGGCAGAAGATCGGTACAATGGTACGACGGGAGAGGGTGTGGAACATAACGCCCTCTCGACTTGCGAAGAAAGAACGGCCAAGGACAAGGCCGAGATACCGATCGCAGGATCGGAGCATCGGGACCGACGGTTTCGGGCACGTCAGCCCAGAAATCCGGACATTGGAGAAGCAAGCCCAGGCAGGGCTTGCGCGATCGGAAAAGGGGTGACCACCGACCACGAGGAGTCAGTGGCTACGGACAAGGGTGTAAATATGACGGGCGATTCTACGCATCTTCCCACACTTGCTCCCGAGACGATGGCAGTCGGGCCCGAGTGCCCACGTGAGTCCCAAGAGGGGGAAGGCGGCGGCGTGAGACCAAGAATCACCAGCGAGATGATACGGGGAAGGACCCGATTTCGGAGAACTCGGCATTCGGGCCCTTACGCCCACGTGAGACCGAGGAGATGGATGACGATATCGAGGAGTCTTGGCACGATGCCAACGAAGAAGGATGGGAAATGGCTCGCGAGAAGGTCGACGAAAAGACCAAGTGTTGAGTGGCAAGCTCAACTGGAGCCGGATCGGCTGAATAAGCCTAAGCTAGTAAGCGAGACGGATCAGTATGACGGTGAGCAACCGAGCTGGCAAGCAACAGAGCCGGTGAGCTGGGGAGCCGGTTAGCCGGATCCAATCAGTAACCAGCAGCCTAGTGTTAAGTTTAGACTACTAGGCATGTATAGTCTCGTAGTAAGTGTCAGATGCTCGTGTGAGCATTGAAGTACACGATACTTTTGTTAGTCCCATGAGGACTTGTATAAATAACGTTGGTAAGCGCATTGTAGATATAGAGAACATTTCATATAATTTTGAATTAACGCTCTGCTTTCTCTGTCTATCTCTCCCGCGTACGGAGCCGGATGACGAAGACCCGGTTTCGGAGCCGGATGATGAAGACCCCGGCTACGGAGCCGGATGACGAATGTACCCGGAGAGAGATCCGGATGCGGGGACATATTTGTGAATATGTTTGCCAAGGGCCCTCTAGGCTATATTTGTAAATAGCCCGAAAGTCATATGTGTATAAATATGACTTAGGGCAAACAGTTTTGTAGTTGTTGCTCATTTTTCTGTTTTCCACTTAGAGGGAGCGAAGTGAGAGCAGCCGAGAGAGAGAGAGAGAGAAAGGAAGAGGTCGACGCCTCTGTGTAATACCGCCGCTTGTGGCGAGGACAGCGAGCTCAAGGTCGTCGCCTTGCAGCTCGCCATTGTACATTCCCTGTGCATAGTGATAGTTGGAGTCTGAGGACTCCCGTGGTTTTTCCCATTTAGGGTTTTCCACGTAAAACATCCTGTGTACTCTTCTCTCTATTGTCTTCGTGCGTTTTGTATTTCCTGTTTTCTGTGAGTTGATCCTATTCCTCGGTTGCGGCCGAGCACTGTGTTTAACAAACTGGTATCAGAGCAAGGTTAACACAGAAAATGGAAGGCGGCGGTAGTGGGCCTCCGGGCATGATGGTGTTGAACTCACAGAACTACGCCGACTGGAAGATAAAGATGGAAGACCTTCTCATCGTCCGAGACCTGTACGAACCGATCGACAATGCCGAGATACCCAAGGGGGTAATAGAGTCGGAGTGGAAGCTCCTGAACCGGAAAGCCGTAGCGACGATCCGGCAATATGTCGATGTAAGTGTTCTGCAACATGTGGCGAACGATACGAACGCCTATGAGATGTGGCAGAAGCTGTCCGGACTGTATGAGAGGAAGAATGCTCTGACCCGGACCTCCCTGATGAGGAAGATAGTGAATCTTAAGTACCGGGACGGCGAGAGCATGGTCGAACACGTCAGCACGTTCATGGGATTCGTGAACCAGCTTGCGGCGATCAAGTTCCCGTTGGATGACGCAATGCAAGCCATCATGCTGATGTGTACCCTTCCGGAGAGCTGGGAGAACTTGGTAGTTACTCTCAGCACCTCCTGTAAGGAAGAGAACTTGTCTTTACTAACGGTAAAGACAAGTATTCTAAATGAAGAAGCGCGTCGGAGAGATAAAGAACCGGCCTCCGACTCGAAGGCGCTGCTTACCGAATCGGAACGTGGAAAGACAACGGAACCGGAGTCCGCAAAGACGGGAGAAGTCGGGGACACGGTCGCAGTCGAGGGGAAGACCTACATGCTTCTACTGTGGGAAGCCGGGGCACTTCCAGAAGAACTGTCGGCATTTCCGGAAAGACAACGGAACCGACGGTACCGATTCGAAGAAGTCACCGGAGCGAAACGGTGCATACCTGGGAGCCACGGACCGGAGAGGTCCGGATCGGCGAGGGCAGGACCGAAAAGGAACGACGGCACTCGCGGCAAGTGAAGAAGAGATAATGCTCATTACCGAAGAGAGGGAGCTGAACCTTGCCGGTGAAGAGATGACCTGGGTGGTCGATTCCGGAGCGTCGTTCCACCTGACCCCGGAGAAGAAATACTTCTCATCCTACACAGCCGGTGAGCACGGCTGTGTCCGGATGGGAAATGAAGGTACATGCCGGATTGCCGGCATAGGAGACGTGTGGCTGATGACATCAACCGGATGCAAGATGCTGCTGAAGGATGTTCGACACGTTCCGGAGGTTCGATTGAACCTGATTTCGGCCGGGAGGCTAGACGATGAAGGCTACACGGGTAGCATCCGGAACGGTGTCATGAAGTTCAGCAAAGGGAGCCTGATAGTGGCTCGGGCCCGGAAGGTCAACACACTGTACCTGATGAATTCCCGGCTATGTCCGGAGGAGCTGAACGTGGCAGCCGACACTGCCGGTGAGCTGTGGCACAAGAGACTGTGCCACATGAGTGAGAAGGGGATGAAGAGGCTTGCAGAAGACAACCTTATTCCAGTGAAGCATGTGCACCTGGAGAAGTGCACCGATTGCCTGGCCGGTAAGCAGAACCGAACCTCTTTCCACTCAAGGCCACCGACGAGACGTAGCGCACCATTGGAGCTGGTGCACACTGACGTGTGTCAAGTAGAAACGAAGTCACATGGCGGAGCCCAGTACTTCGTGACATTCATTGATGACCACAGCCGGAAGCTGTGGACGGCACCGTTGAAGAAAAAGGACCAAGTGTTGTGCGTTTTCAAAGAACTCCACGTGAGAGTGGAAAGGGAATCCGGCAAGAAGCTGAAAGCGATACGAGCGGATAACGGAGGGGAATACCGGGGGCAGTTCGAGGAGTACTGTCGCTCGAAGGGAATCCGGCTCGAGTTTACTGTGCCGAAGACGCCGGAACTGAACGGGCTGGCCGAGAGGATGAACCGGACCATAATGGAGAGGGTCCGGAGTATGCTGGCGCATGCGAAATTACCCAAGGGGTTTTGGGCTGAGGCAATGTCGACGGCGACATACGTGATAAACAGATCACCCTCAGTACCTTTGGACGGAGACACGCCGCAAAGAGTGTGGACCGGTAGGGAAGTATCCTACCGGCATCTGAAGGTGTTCGGGTGTCTCGCATATGTGCATGTGGCAAAGGACCGGAGAGGAAAGCTAGATCCAAAGACCCGGCCATGCATATTCCTCGGTTACGGCGATGACGAGTTCGGCTACCGAGTATGGGACCCGGTCGACAAAAAGATATTCCGGAGTCGTGATATCATCTTCATGGAGGACAAGACACTCGCCGACTGGGAGTCGGAGAAGAAGATGAAGAGCTCCAAGTCGACCGGTGAGGATCAACTCTACGAGGAGCAGTCCCGACCGGCAAGGGACCGGTTAGCACTCGAGGATCCGGCCGAAGACGGTGAAGAAACAGAACCGGCCGAGGAAGAAGAAACTGATACCGGAACCGGCCCCGATCCCGAAATGGATTCGGATGAAGAGGAAACGGAGGAGCCGGTTACCGAAGCTCCGGAACGGAGATATCCTCTAAGAGAGAGAAGGGCCCCCCGGAGATTTCCGGAACCAGAGCATGTGCTGCTAACCGACGAGGGGGAGCCGGAGAGTTTTGAAGAAGCAAAGCTTGACACCCATAGCCGCAGGTGGTTAAGTGCCATGCAGGAGGAGATGGATTCCCTGCATGAGAACCACACATATGAACTTGTGGAGTTGCCGAAAGGAAAGCGGGCACTTCGAAACAAGTGGGTATTCAAGCTGAAACCGGGAGATGCCGGAAACCCCCCGAGATACAAAGCCAGGATCGTGGTGAAGGGGTTCCAGCAGAAGAAGGGCGTCGACTTCGACGAGATATTTGCCCCGGTAGTGAAGATGACCTCCATCCGGACGGTGCTGAGCATAGCGGCAAGCATGGACCTCGAGGTAGAACAGATGGACGTGAAGACGACATTCCTTCACGGTGACCTCGAAGAAGAGATCTACATGCAGCAACCGGAAGGATTCGAGAAGAAAGGGAAGGAGCACCTGGTATGCCGGTTGAAGAAGAGCCTTTACGGACTGAAGCAGGCTCCCCGGCAATGGTACCGGAAGTTCGACTCTTTCATGACCGACGAAGGGTACCACAAAACGCAGTCCGATCACTGCGTGTTTGTGAAGAAGTTCGAAGGAGGAGACTTTCTAATACTCCTCCTGTACGTGGACGACATGTTGATCGTCGGACGGGACCAGGCCAAGATACGGATGCTGAAGAAAGCGCTTCACCGAACCTTCTCAATGAAGGACCTGGGTCCGGCGAGGCAAATACTAGGGATGCACATCATCCGGGACCGGAAGAAGAAGCAGTTGTGGCTGTCACAGGAGAAGTACGTGACAAAGGTCCTTCACCGGTTCAACATGTCGGAAGCAAGACCGGTCGGGTCAACCCTCCCTGCAAACTGCAGGTTGTCCAGCAAGCAAAGCCCCAAGACAAAGGCTGAGAAGGAGGACATGATGAAAGTACCATACGCCTCTGCCGTCGGAAGCTTGATGTACGCAATGGTGTGTACACGACCGGACATAGGATATGCAGTCGGAGTGGTGAGCCGGTACATGAGCAATCCCGGCAAAGAGCACTGGAACGCGGCCAAGTGGATACTCCGATACCTGAAGGGCACGGCAAACGTGTGCCTCCGATTCGGCTCCGGTAAGCCCGAACTCGACGGCTTTACCGATTCGGATATGTCGGCTGATGCAGATACCAGCCGGTCCACATGAGGGTATGTGATGACGTATGCAGGGGGAGCTGTTTCGTGGCAGTCGAGGCTGCAGAAGACGGTTGCGTTGTCGACCACGGAGGCGGAGTACATGGCGGCTGTTGAAGCCGGCAAGGAAATAATATGGATGAAGGACTTCATTAGAGAGCTCGGTATCCGGCAGGAGGAATACCGACTCTACTGCGACAGTCAGAGTGCCATCCACCTTGCGAAGAACGCGGCCTATCACTCACGGACGAAGCACATCCAGCGAAGATATCACTGGATCCGGGAAAGGATAGAAGACCAGGAGTTCGTGCTGACGAAGATCCACACGGACGAGAACGGGTCAGATATGCTGACCAAAGTGCTCACACCCGACAAGCTGGAAGCGTGCCGAAAGAGGGTCGGACTGGAAAGACATCCCATGCCGAAGTGAAGGGGGAGTTTGTTGGGATTACGGTTCCTCCGGATGGGATGGTCAGATGTCCGGGAATCGGGAATGAAGACCCGTATGATGAAGACCCCGGCTACGGAGCCGGATGACGAAGACCCGGTTTCGGAGCCGGATGATGAAGACCCCGGCTACGGAGCCGGATGACGAATGTACCCGGAGAGAGATCCGGATGCGGGGACATATTTGTGAATATGTTTGCCAAGGGCCCTCTAGGCTATATTTGTAAATAGCCCGAAAGTCATATGTGTATAAATATGACTTAGGGCAAACAATTTTGTAGTTGTTGCTCATTTTTCTATTTTCCACTTAGAGGGAGCGAAGTGAGAGCAGCCGAGAGAGAGAGAGAGAGAAAGGAAGAGGTCGACGCCTCTGTGTAATACCGCCGCCTGTGGCGAGGACAGCGAGCTCAAGGTCGTCGCCTTGCAGCTCGCCATTGTACATTCCCTGTGCATAGTGATAGTTGGAGTCTGAGGACTCCCGTGGTTTTTCCCATTTAGGGTTTTCCACGTAAAACATCCTGTGTACTCTTCTCTCTATTGTCTTCGTGCATTTTGTATTTCCTGTTTTCTGTGAGTTGATCCTATTCCTCGGTTGCGGCCGAGCACTGTGTTTAACAGAAGGATCCTCCACACCCGCTTCGGAGATCTCAGCGGCTTAGTCAGGGTGGCGACGATTGGCGTGGCAAGCCAAGCCGGTGGGGGCGAGGGGACAAGGGCAAGCAGAAGCCTCCGGACCGGTTGCAATAGCGCAAGACGAAAGGAGGGCCAAGCAGGCCACTGCAGGCGTTCCTCGGACGCAGAGGACACCAATAAACGGAGAAAGAAGAGCGGTGGTGCCGGGACCTTACACACACCGATTCTAGAGACTCCGGCACCAGGCCCGAGAGCCAGTGTGAGACCGGGATGATGCGGCGATGGACTTGAGGAGCGCCCGCGGAGGACACCGGACTTACGGCGGAGAGTGGAGAGCGGAGCATGCATTTGGCCGAACGAAGGGCCGACAACAAAGCATGTGTATTACGGGATCGCGGCTAACGACCTATCGACGGGTCGAACGAGCCTATGAGGAGGCAAGCGTGAGGAAGAACCGGAGCCGACCGTTCAAACCCGGCAGCGATCGACGTGGCAAACCGGGATGCGGATGCGAAAGACCGGTTTCTAACCGGCCGGAATCCTTCTCCCTTCTCCGGAATTAGCACGTACCGGTGGATGTGCAGTTTGGTGGGGGCGGATGTCATGAAGTTTCTGGCACATAGTGAGAAACCAAGAGATATTGGAGGGATCGGCGAGGTGCAACATGTGCACTCATCCTTGTAAAAACGTGTGAATACTAGGATTCAAGTCGGGACAGAGAATCCCTTGTAAGTTGGGATTTATCCCACACTGTAACGCATCCCTCTCCTTGTTCTATAAAAGGAAGGGATGGTCCCTTGTAGAGAGGTTGCCCATTTTGAGTTAGGAGGGTATACCACTTAGGTCTAGGGTTTGGTAGAGTTCTTCCTCTTCATCTTATTCTTGTCCCCTTAGGGTTTGTACTTGGGTCTTCACCCTATTTCGTTTAGGGTTTCATCTTGTCTTCTTCTTCTTCTTTTGCCCCCTTCGTGTCAGTTGAGGGTTTTAGCCTGGTGAAGAGCTTATGTGGGGGTTTACTCTACTCGGCCTCCTGTGCAAGACCCCTCTCAGTGCGACGATCTCGAGAGCTCCCCGACGACGGCTTGGCGGCAAACTGTTGTTGTGACCTAGCCTACCTCAGTTCGGTTCGGAGCCGGAGTTGTAACTCACTCTTGTAATCATATATATAAAGGGTTGTGCATATTTGTGTCCCTATTGGTGCCGGGTGCATTTCTTTCTTTGTTTCCTGGTAAATAAGAGTCGGTGTTGCGTGCACGCTCTCCCTCTCCTTTGTCTCTCTCTCTCCCTCTCTTTTTCGGTTGCAACCGGGTCGTGTCCGGTGTCGGTTGTCTTGGCCTCCCTCTTTTCCCTCGTCCGAGACCCCTATGGACCTGCCCCTTCTACACACACGCGCGTAATAACGCGACACCGTCCTTCGTGTGTAGGGAGGCGTCCTCCTCCGCCTCCTCCGATCCTCTCGGACCCGACTCCTTAATAAAACCCTCTTCGGCTTCGATCTTTGACTTCACGAGCTCGTACGCCTCCCATATCAATGCTTCTAGGCCGAACTCCTCCGAACCATTATACGTTGAGCTCTCTTCCGGCGATAGTGCATAGTCACTCACCACCCTCTCTTCTTCGCCACTCGTGGGCCGTGTTATGGCCGACTGCTTCTCATCGTGTTTCCGGCATACCCATTCCACTTCAGACCAATCATCGGTGAGGCCGTGTGTGTTAATGTATCCGGTCACTATTTTGTCTTTTATTTTTTAATAATATTTATTATTATTATTAGATAGTAATATAAAACAAAACGAAAGTTTTGTTTCTTTAGTAATTATTAACCTTACTTTATTTCTTTAAAAGGGTAAATGTAAGTTACGTTTTTTAGTGAGTAAAGAAAATAATAATAATAATAATAAAGAGGAAAACAAAACAAAACGACCGTTTTTGTTTTGAGATAGACAAAGAGAAGAGAGAGTGGAAAGGAGATATATATATATATATATATATATATATATATATATATATATATATATGGGAAGAGGTGAGAACAAAGGATGAGGGTGAAGCATTGTGAAGCATTATGAAGCATAGAGAAGCATAATGAAGTTTGGTGCTCAACTCATCTACTTCTAATCTCCTTTCCATCTCCACTACTCAACGTGAGATCTACACGGCTACTACTTTGACTTGTGGACGTTCTTGTGGGTTTTCTTCTCTCTTCTTTTCTCTTATATGCTTGAGAGATAAACTTATCCCTTTGGATTATTGTACCATCTTTGTCGGTAGTACTATGCTACATATCTCTACTTATTTCTAGTATATTTAGAAGTAGAATTCGTACTTGTGTTGTATCTCTTTGGTGATAGTGGATTGGTTTTGGACTTTTGTCCCGTGGTTGTTTCCCTCATTGAGGGTTTTTCCATGTTAAATCTTGTGTAATCTTTGTTGTGTTATTGTATGTGTTTCTTGTGTTTCTTTTTCATTATAATCGAGCATAAAACGTGACGCGTGTTACACTCTTACGTGTCTATACCTCATCAAGTGGTATCAGAGTGGAGGTTGTGTTTTTTTTTGCTCGATTATAAATGGAGGCAAACACATCAATAATGGTTGTCTTAAATGGCATGAACTAACAAAAATGGAAAGGAAAAATGAAAGATTTGCTTTTCGTTAAAAATATGCATTTACCTATATTTGCAAAGATTAAACCCGAAAAGAAAAATGTTGAGGAATGGGATTTTGAAAATGAACAAGTATGTGGTTTCATTCGTCAATGGGTAGGAGATAATGTCTTGAATCATGTTGTGAATGAAACAAATGCAAAGACTTTGTGGAATAAATTAGAAACCTTATATGCTTCTAGAACCGGTAACAATAAGTTGTTTTTACTCAAACAAGCGATGCATTTGACTTATAAAGAAAATAAGTCGGTTTTGGAGCATTTAAATGAATTTCAAGGATGTTTTGATCAATTATCTAGCATGGTATAAACTTTGAAGAAGAAGTTCTTTCTTTATGGTTGCTAAATACTCTTCTCGAGTCATGGGAAACATTTAGGGTTACTCTAGCTAGTGTGGCTCGTAAGGGAGGTATGACAATGGAACTTGTGAAGAGTGGAATTCTAAATGAAGAAATGTGGCAAAGGACGCAAGGAGCAACATCAAACATGGAAGCCTTCGTTGCTGAAAATAGAGGAAGAAGCCAAAAGAGGAGTGATGACCGAAACAACAAAGGTAGAAGTAGAAGTAAGTCAAAGTCTAAATATAAAGATTTAGTTTGTCATTTTTGTGGTAAGACAGGTCACATAAAGAAATATTGTTTCAAGTGGAAGAAGGAAAATAAAGTGTCGAACTACATGACAGATAAGAAAAATGTGAATGACAATATCGATTATGTTAATGTTACTTCCTCTAATGATTTACTTGTTGTATGTACAAGTTACAATGAAGTTAACATAAGTAGCCATGAAACCACTTGGGTTCTTGATAGTGGTGCCTCCCACCATATTACGTCTAAGGATTTTTTCTCATCTTACACTACAGGTGACTATGGTGTTGTGAAGATGGGGAATGATGGATTTGCAAAGGTAGTCGGCACAAGAACCATTTGCTCTCAAACCAACACGGGATTCAAGTTGATTCTACATCAAGTATGACAGGTGCTCGATAGGTACATTAGACGACGAGGGCTATAACCATGCGTCTCAAAATGGTAAGTGAAAAATCTGTAAGGGTTCTTTGATTGTTGCGAAAGCAAATAAATGTTGTCACAATGGTTTATATCTTTTGCAAGCTTTTGTCTCTACTAACTTTGTCAATGCAGTTGAAAATCAAGATGTTTCAAAATTGTGGCATAAGAGATTGTCCCATATTAGTGAAAAGGGACTTGACTTTCTAGCAAAAAAGAGCGTCCTACCAAGTTTAAAAGATGTGAAGTTAGATACATGTGATCATTGTTTGGCAGGGAAGGCTAAGAGGGTTTCCTTTAAGCATTCTTCTCCTCGACAAAAAGGTATACTCAAGCTAGTGCATTCTGATGTGTGTGGACCCTTGAAGGTAAGGTCAATGGGTGGAGCACTTTATTTTGTTACTTTCATTGATGATCATTCTAGGAAGCTTTGGGTTCGAATGTTGAAATCAAAAGATCAAGTTTTTGATGCTTTTAAAGAGTTTCACGTTTCTGTTGAGAGAGAGACAAGGAAGAAACTGAAATGTATTCGCAACGATAATGGTGGCGAATACTGTGGATCTTTCGCGTATTGTCGAGAGCAAGGTATCAAACATCAAAGAACCCCTCCTAAGACTCCCCAATTAAATGGTTTGGCCGAAAGAATGAATAGAACCCTAGTTGAAAGAGTTAGGTGCTTACTCTCAGATGCAAGGTTACCTAAATCATTTTGGGGTGAGGCTTTGAATATTGTTGCACATATCATTAATCTATCTCCTACTACCACATTGCAAGGTGATGTACCAAATAGAGTGTGGTATGGTAAAGATGTCTCTTATGATTACTTACGTGTGTTTGGGTGTAAGTGTTTTGTACATATACCCAAGGATGAAAGATCGAAGTTAGATGCTAAATCTAAACAATGCATTTTTATTGGATATGGTCAAGATGATTTTGGTTATAGGTGTTACGATCATGTGGGAAAGAAGCTTATTAGGAGTCGTGATGTAGTCTTCATCGAAGACCAAACCATTGAGGACATTGACAAGGCGGAAAGGTTGAGTACCTCTTCAGATGGTGACCTATAGATATTGATCCAATTCCTATGATGGATGATGATACACAAGAGAGTGCCTCACAACAAGAGGAGCAACACGAGGATGTTGGTGAGCCGTTGATTGTAGATGATGCTAGTAATGATGTTGTTTTGCCAGAGACAGGTCTTGAGTGGGGGGAGCAACTTCCATTACAAGAGGTGGCAAATCAACCTTTAAGGAGATCTACTAGAGAACGACGATCATCCACGAGGTATCCTAGTTCTGAATATGTTCTACTCACTAATGAAGGTGAATCGGAAAGTTTTCATGATGTGCAAACTCTTAAAGACAAAGATAGTTGGGTAGAGGCCATGCATGAAGAAATTAATTCTTTGAAAAAGAACAACACATTTGAGCTAGTTGAACTTCCTAAGGGTAAGAGAGCTTTGAAAAATAAATGGGTGTTTAAGTTAAAAAGGGGTGATGATAACTTTATAAAATATAAAGCTCGTTTGGTGGTAAAAGGATATGGTCAAAAGAAAGGAATTGATTTTGACGAAATTTTCTCACCAGTTGTGAAATTAAGCTCAATACGAGTTGTGTTAGGTTTGGTAGCTAGTTTAAACCTTGAACTTGAACAACTAGATGTGAAAACTACTTTTTTACATGGTGACCTAAATGAGGAAATATACATGGAACAACCGGAAGGTTTTAAAGAGAAAGGGAAATAACATTTGGTATGTAGGTTGAAAAAGAGTCTCTATGGCCTAAAACAAGCACCGCGCCAATGGTATAAAAAGTTTGATTCTTTTATGGTGAATCAAGGTTATAAAAGAACTAATGCAGACCATTGTGTGTATGTTAAACAATTTGAGGATGGTAATTTTATTATACTTCTTTTGTATGTTGATGACATGCTAATTGTTGGGTAAGACCTAAATATGATTAATAGGTTAAAAGTTGAGTTATCTAAGACTTTTGACATGAAAGATTTAGGGCCTTCTAAGCACATTTTAGGTATGCAAATAACTCGTGATAGAGAATCAAAGAAATTGTGGCTTTCACAAGAAACGTACATAGAAAGAATCCTCGAAAGGTTCAACATGCAACATTCGAAACCAGTAAGTACTCCTCTTGCCACTCACTTTAAATTGAGTAGGAAATGTTGTCCAGTTACCGAGGAGGAAAGAGATGAGATGTCATCGATTCCCTATGCCTCGGCGGTTGGATCTTTAATGTATGCTATGGTTAGCACACGACCAGATATTGCACACGCAGTTGGTATAGTGAGTAGGTATCTCTCTAACCCTGGTAAATCTCATTGGAATGCTGTAAAATGGATTCTATGGTATTTGAGAGGTACATCGAAGTTGTGCATTTGTTTTGGAGGTTCTAAACCAATTCTTGAAGGCTTTATAGATGCGGACATGGTTGGAGATCTTGATGGTAGGAAATCTACATCCGGTTTCTTATTTACTTTTGCAGGGGGAGCTATATCATGGCAATCCAAATTGCAAAAGTGTGTTGCCTTGTCCACTACAGAAGCCGAATACATTGCGACAACTGAGGCTGGCAAAGAAATGCTTTGGATGAAAAGGTTTCTTTTAGAATTGGGTTTGAGCCAATTAACTTATGTGTTTTTTGTGACAGTCAAAGTGCAATGGACCTAAGCAAGAACTCAATGTATCACTCACGGACAAAACACATCAATGTAAGGTATCATTGGTTACGATTGGCGATCGAGGAGCAAATGTTGCAACTAGACAAAGTTCATACTGATGACAACGTTGCTGACATGCTAACAAAGGTGGTTCCAAGGGAGAAGCTTGAGCTATGTGTCAAGCTTGCCAGAATGGAGATAAATTGAGACACAAGCAATTCTCTCCTTGTGTGACCGGAGGGGGAGATTGTTAATGTATCCGGTCACTATTTGGTCTTTTCTATTTTAATAATATTTATTGTTATTATTAGATAGTAATATAAAACAAAACGAAAGTTTTGTTTCTTTAGTAATTATTACCCTTACTTTATTTCTTTAAAAGGGTAAATGTAAGTTACGTTTTTTAGTGAGTAAAGAAAAATAAAAATAAAAATAAAAATAATAAAGAGGAAAACAAAACAAAACGACCGTTTTTATTTTGAGAGAGACAAAGAGAAGAGAGAGTGGAAAGGAGATATATATATATATGGGAAGAGGTGAGAACAAAGGATGAGGGTGAAGCATTGTGAAGCATAGAGAAGCATATTGAAGCTTGGTGCTCAACTCATCTACTTCCAATCTCCTTTCCATCTCCACTACTCAATGTGAGATCTACACGGCTACTACTTCGACTTGTGGACGTTCTTGTGGGTTTTCTTCTCTCTTCTTTTCTCTTATATGCTTGAGAGATAATCTTATCCCTTTGGATTATTGTACCATCTTTGTCGGTAGTACTATGCTACATATCTCTACTTATTTCTAGTATATCTAGAAGTAGAATTTGTACTTGTGTTTTATCTCTTTGGTGATAGTGGATTGGTTTTGGACTTTTGTCCCGCGGTTGTCTTGTGTAATCTTTGTTGTGTCATTGTGTGTGTTTCTTGTGTTCCTTTTTCATTATAATCGAGCATAAAACGTGATGCGTGTTACACTCTTACATGTCTATACCTCATCAGTGTGCTCCATGATCATCGTTGAGCTCGAATAAAATGACCATCCTTTCCTCCCAATGGACCGTCTTCAAAAATAGGAGGACTTTGTCCACCCCCACCGATCTCCGATCCCACTTTGAGAGTTGAGCAAAACGATGCTCAAACTCTTGGAATGCTTCCATCACGCTTCGATGGGCCTTCACCGACACCACCCATCGATCGAACTCATGCCGACTTCTCCCCTCCGGTTTCTTGTACCTGTATGTGTCCAATGAAGCTTCCATCCTTGTCCTCCCTTGCCGCCCTTCATGTCGGGTTCACCAAATTATGTCGCGGAAATCCGCGCGTACGTGTCGGATCTTAGGATGGACCGCGGGGGTCTTGGACTAGGGAGTATAGGAGAAATGGGAGCTTAACCCTTAGGACCTTCAAGCTCAAGGGGAAATGAGAAAGAATAGGAGATTTAACAAGGAACATAAAATAGAGACAAGATACATCAAGAAGCTATATTATGAATCCACAAAACGATTACAACCATGGCCGCGTAGGCCGAACAAACCCACTATAAGAAACCCTAACCGGATAGAAGAAGAAGAATAGTAAAACCCTAAAACCCGAAACCCTAATGGTCTACCCTGAAACAACAAAATGGCAACCCCTAAAAAAAGTGACCCCTCAATCCCTTTTACAGTATTAAGGGGTGAGACACATTACAAAAAGGAGTGGTCAAATCCCCTTTCTTTCAAAGGAGAGTATTTGACCTTGATCTTAGGAGTTGAGATTGATGGGGCTTAACTCCCTCTCCTCTCACCGACATACTCAATGCCCACTACTCCCTACACCCATACTTCATGTGCCTCCCTCTAGTCTACAAAGTACACATCACCTTTATACCTTTACATCTTACTTTTCCTCCTTACATTTGTCTTTTATTCCTATGTTACAATTTTCCTAAGTTCATGTGCAATGTACACATCTTGTTTTATTCCTCCCCCTCGGGTTTTCTCACCATGGCCAAAAATCCTCATGACAACGTTCGCGTTCACAAGTGGAAGGATCGCGCATTCCACTTATGGATTCCTTTTATAATCTTGCGATTTTAGACATTTGATACACTAATATCACATGTTTTAAATAGTATGTAAAATTTGCTAAGTTTTTGAGATTTAACAAGTTTCAAAATGATAATTTCTAAAATTGAATAGTTTTTCAATAAATGTTTAAACGTTAATGGATTGCAGACTTGAAATGTAATTAACTTAAAGAAAATCACAATTCTTAACTCAAGGCACAAGTTAAGATTAATGGTTTCACCATATTGAGGAGATGTAGGTTTCAAGAAGTGGAAGTTATATCTATTGTTAGACTTGAAAATGTTTTAAGTATAAGAGGTAACATTGTAATCCTTAATGCCATCATCTATAAAGTTAGTGCTTTTTAACATCCATAAATTCATAACTCAAGAAATGTAGACAATATTCATAAACAATTTTGATAAATCCACAACTCCTAAAATGTAGACATAGATGTGAACATTAATATATTAGTTTCAACATATCACATAGTTATCAGGGTATCCACAATGCTCTCTTCTTCTTCCTTTTGAGAATTCGCCTACAAAATTTGTAAAGTAAATGACATTTGTAAGGTTCAATTACCATCAACACAATTATTAATGGTTTTTGTTAATCAATGAAGCACATGTTTACCATAACGTACCTTGTTGTGCAAAACCTTTTTTATTTGAAAAAAAAGAAGATATTTAAACATAAACTCGATATATTGTATCCAATAGATGTAAAAAATAGAGTTTTCATCACAATTCCATACAATGTATCGAAATCATGTTCAAACCTTTTTTTTCTCGGATTTAAATAATAATAATAATAATAAATTGAGCTTGAGTTGATGAAAAAACCATATTTTTCATCACAATTCGATACAATGTATCTAGTCCATGTTTAAAGTAATTTTTTCTAATTTTTTTATACTTTTTTCCAATTTTGTTTTTATTTTGTTTTCGAAAAAAAAAACTTTAAACATGAACTAGATACATTGTATCGACTTGTGATGAAAACTCTGGTTTTTTCATCACTTCAAGATAAAACAAAATTTTAAAAAAACAAAAACAAAATAGCGAAAATAAATAGAAAAAAATCATTAAAAAAAAAACCCCAAACAAAAGCTTTAAACATCAACTGCATACAATGTATCGAGTTCGTGTTGAAAAGTTGACTTTTTTATATGAACTTGATACAATGTATCGAGTAAATTTTTTAAGTTATTTTTATTTTTATTTTAACAATTTTGATTTTTTTTCTATTTTTTTTGGTTATTTTGGTTATATTTTAGCTTGAAGTGATGAAAAAACTAGAGTTTTCATCACAAGTTGATACAATGTATCAAATTCATGTTTAAAGTTTTTCTTTCCAAAAGAAAACAAAAAAATTAAAAAAATCGAACAAAAATTGAAAAAAATTAGAAACAAATGACTTTAAACATGAACTCAATACATTATATCGAATTGTGATGAAAAATATGGTTTTTTTATCAAATCAAGTTCAATTATTATTATTATTATTATTTTAAATCTAGGAAAAAAAAAGTTTGAACGTGAATTTGATACATTGTATGGAACTATGATGAAAACTCTATTTTTTACATCAAGTGAATACAATATATCGAGTTCACGTTTAAAAATCTTCTTCTTTTTCAAATAAAAGAGGTTTTTAAACATGAACTTGAATTGTACTAAAATCTCTGTATTTACAAGAAAAAGATGCATATCGATACTGCAAAGAAGTATGTTGCATAACAAGATACCTTATGGTGAACATGTGCTTCATTGATTAACAAAAAACCATTAATAATTGTGTTGATGGTAATTGAACCTTGCAAATGCCATTTAACATGGTCTATAAAATATTCTCGTGGTTCTCCATCACCACTTCAAGCACCTAATGTTGATCTTCATAGTTTGGTTCATCTACAACAGAGAAACATTTGTGTGGAACCAAGGATGGCAACACAAGCATAACTCAAGTGGCAAGGAAACTTGCAAGAACTCAAGGTGGGGATATTAATAGCTACACATGTAGATGGCCATGACCTAGGGCACCAATTCTGCATTGGTAAAGTTTTGGACGTGGTGATGGATTAAACCTTTGTAATAAATCTATCATTGACATTAGTGAGGTGGATATCATTGTGTATGACTTTACACTGACAAAAGTTAGATGTTTAAGGACAACAACGATAGACATAATAAAAGAGATATTACCAAGTCTAGAAGATATCTTAGATTGAAGGCGAACAAGATTTAGTGCACACAATTTGGAGACACCATTTGGTGAAGACAATGATTTGATTGGTACATTTGAAAATGAGGAGGAAGAGTCACAATTATATATTAGTTATAGGAGTGATTCTCATGAAAGGAATGATGATAATGATGCAAATAACTCTAAAATGTGTTTTTTGTGCAATGATATGTAACAAATTTAGACAACATTTTATCGAATGAAAAAAAAAGCGTTGATTGTTTTGAAATATTCTGCTTTTGATTTCTTTAAGATCTAAAACTTATTAGTTGTCATTTTTCCTTAAAAATACACAAAGTTACTTTTTGTATTTGACCAAAATTTGGCGTTTTTCAATTTTACCAAATGGTTAAAATTTCAACTTTTTCATCAAGTTTTGGAGAACACATGATACTAGTATCAAGGTGTTTTGTGAAATGGCAAAAAAAAAACTCCAAAATCAAACGGAATATTCCTTATCCTTCCACTTGTGAACGCGAACGTGTTATTGCATCTTTTGGTGTGCTTGACAAAAACTACTTCTTACTTGGTATTCTTTTGGAGAAGTACCCCACAGTTGGATTATGGGAGAGTACCATTGTTTGCCCTTTTGGTGGTGATACATGTGAGAGTGATTATCAATCACTCTTTACTTAGTAATATGTAAGTGAACTACAAAACAAACTCTAATTTTGCTCTATGACATAATCACCTTCACACAATGGTTGGACTTATCCTTTGAGATTAAGAAAACACCCAAGGAGTGGGAGAAAGTCTTAAACCTGACCACCGAGGTGTCGCGAAGTTCCACATGTACATGTGCTACTTGAGCGGGACCACCGAGGATTTGAACTAGAGGGGATGGATGACTCAAAGCCGCGTCAGTCTCGAATAATCGTCAGAGTCAAAAGATTGTGAAGGCTTTGCAGAGTCAAAGGTAGGTCAGAGTTGACGATTCGTAAGAGTTGAAGGTAGGTCAAAGTCGAATGCTTTGCATAGTTGAAGGTAGTAGTGATCCGAACAATGAATTATACGCGAGGTTATCATGTAATTAACCCAAAGAATCAGAGATCATGAATGAATTTTACAATACTAAGTTTAGGTTGTCCTCTTTATAGGTGGAAAGAAATTCCCTTCATAAAAGAGGGTTTACAATATTTTGGAGTTTTTATTACAACGGTGATAAAATTTTCCAAAATTAAACATGAACTAAAAATGAAGATGGTTTGTCAAAAGGGCAAGCATTGGCTAGAGCACATCATCACTTTAGAATTGTTTGTGATTTGTATTTGCCCAGTTCAATAAGCGAAATGAAACATGGGAATGAATCCATTGGCAAAAGTAGGAAGATGGGAATGCAACCACTTATGTCATCTTAAATGCGAGTGTTGACATGGAATGTTCAGGGGTTAGGCATCCTCTTATATATATAGATGATATAAAAATCGTATCTAACAAGAAATTACCAAATGTTAGTTTGTGGATCTCAAGACTTTTTCTTGGTACAAGAATGTCACTTAAATGCTTTCACAATACCTAATATGGATCCCTTCTTTCAAGAAATTGGAATATGTTTTGGTCTCTTACAATAGGTGCCATAGAAGTCCATGGAGGTGTATGTATGGCTATTGCACATAGGTAGGTTCCATTATTTATCCCAAAACAAGTGGTTATCCCTGGTAGAACTCAATTTATTATTTTACTAGATGGAGAGTATACATGGGACTCTTGAATGTATATGCTCCTAATACTACCTCTCCTTGGAAACAAATTTGGCAGGATTTACTAAATGTTTTAGCTCCACGTGATCATTGGTGCATTGTTGGTGATTTTAACATGATTAAGGATCCCATTGGTAGAAAGGGAGGTAGCTCAACAATGATACATGAACATGAATTGGCAATTTGGGAACAATTAATTATTTTCCTTACAACTGATTTATGATTGGCATGCTCCCTTGTTGGTTCGTACAAAGTTTTCACTCTTTTCTCATGACCAAATAGGCGTTTAACTGGTACTAATATCTAGATTAGATAGATTATATGTCTGGAAAGTTTATTACAACTACTAGCATAATACACATAATGCCAAGAACTACGTTTTCAAATCATGTTCCTGTAATCCTTTCCACATTGGATCAATAGTCCCATGACCAATCCATTACGGGCAAGACCATAAATTATCTTGTGGTAAGTTTACACCGTAGTATTCTATACACATGGATAAAGTGTGAGGGTTAAACGGGAGTGTAAAGAAGGGCAGATTACTTTTAATCCTAGGGATTGAGACAACCCATTAAGGCCGAGTGTGAGCTTTCTTGGGGGCCTTAGGTCTAGTTATAAATATTAGGCCTAGCTACCCTCATTTGACATCTTCTAACTACCTCGACACTTTGACCTCGTGGTGATCAAACTCTTGTATCGAGCACGCTAGTACCAGGTACGACTCGATGCCATGGCGATGGTATGGGACTCCGATTGAGGCTCACGTCCGTCGCGATCCCTTTGCTCGGGGGTGGTCAGGTAGATCAACACCCATCTTTCTCTCTCTTCTCTATTTATATTTATATTATATTTCCTTATCTCATGCTTACATTAGGATTAAGCTCTAACACTATCTATTATGAAGATTCTAGGAAAGGTTTTGTATGCTTTAGCAATGGGAGAAGAGATGTTGTATGTCTCTAGTTTCCTTATAATGGTTGCAAGAATGTTATCCATGTTGTGCATGGAGCAACTTGGGACAACAAAGTGAGTTGAATTTCATTATCATCGCACGGCATCTATGTGGACCCAAATGGGAGATAACGGAACAACATACTTTTTTCACTCGAACAACTACAACATGAGAATGGGACCACCACATCCGACCCACATGTGATGAGAGAGATTGTCACACGTTATTGTTTCAGTTTATTATCATTGGAGATGTTTTCAGCTAAGGCTTTAATATGTCGATCCCTGCTTTGGAATATGTTGGAACCAAAAATAACATTGCACATCAATTATCAACTACCAGAAGTCTTTTATATGATGAAATGAAATGAAATGAGAGAAGCACTTCAAGCCTTGCCCAAACATAGATCCCCGTGTATGGATGGTCTAATCCCAAAGTTTTTCCTTAAATACGGGGATGTTCAAGGTGGACTTATGTATAGTCTTTTATAAAATTCTCTGTGATGGTTGTATGCCTTCATATTTTACAAAAGGATCAATTTACCTTATACCTAAGTCAGAGGGTCCTTCACTTGACATCAAAAAATGGCGTCCAATTACAATACTCAACACGTTTATAAAATCTTGGCTAAAGCAATTAGCATACACCTTTGAATTATATTACCTACAGTTATACACCTAACCCAAACTAGGTTTATTCAAGAAAGAAGTATCCTGGATAATGCTTATACATTTTGGGAATCTAATGCAGTAACCGCCAAAGCCAAACAAAAGTTGGCAATGGTTATGCTTTATTTTGAGAAATCTTATGAGGTGTTGATGGGAACTTCTTGCAAGGTACCCTTGCTAGGTTTGGTTTCTCTCAAGAATGGATTACAGGTATAGTCTCCTTATATAGTTCCGCTCAAAGTTGAGTTTTATTGGCCGGAAATATGGCCCTCGTTTTACCATTTTGCAATCAGTTAGATAAGGTCATCCTTTTGCACCTTTCTTATTGATGTTCTTTGCTAAGGCAACATGGATAACATGTTCTTTTGCCTTTTTGACTGTGGATGACATTGGTTTAAATGGATTACGTATCCCATTCTCAAATGCAAAATTAAGGGAAGTTGAATTTGTGGACGACATATATCCTTATACTTACATGGTGATTTGGATAACCTATATAAAACTGAAATGGCCCAGCCCTCACTTTGTAAGGCTTTAGGTGCACTTGTTAATTGGAATAAATTGATGGCATTTTGGGTTTGGAATGAAGACCCTCCATTATGGAATCCGCATTCGCATTTTTATTGAGTCCCACGAGGAACCCAATTCGAAATTTAGGGTGTACAATAGGCATAGATGTCACCTAAGAATCAAGTGGCACCCCTCAAGCTCAACTTAGTTTAGTTAGTTAGTTAACCATGTAACTTCGTAGTTACCTAGATAGAATCTAGTTAGAAGTGTTGACTATAACGACTTAAATAGGACCTTGTACTTAAGTAGGATATTCTAGATCCTCCACTTCTAAGGTCATTTAATATAGGACTTACACAGTTGTACCTATATTCTCCTCACACATGTGTACCCTTGCACATAAGATCTATATATACCTCATTGATGGTATTTTTGTATTTGATGATGATAATGATAAGTTAATATACTTACTCATCCCCCATCTTGTGTTGTTCATAAGTGTATCACTCTCTCTCTCTTCCTCTCACACACATACACACACATATCACTTAATCATCCGCTTTTAACTTAATCACATAATTAGGTACTAATTAACCCATACTTACTTACCTAATTCTTAACATGGTATCAGAGCGTGTGGTTTAAAAAATCCACTAAGCCCACCCGACTCCATGATTGTGTGTTCGAGACGCCGACGACAAAATCTGATTATCAGCTACCGTAGTGCTGCTACGTAGCACGTGTACTTGATCGAAGGAAGAAAAGCAAAAGAGGAGAAGACACAATCAACATGAACACAAAAATGGGTAGCTTGCTCCCTAGTGAAAAGCTAGATCGGAGCAATTATTCATCTTGGGAGTACAAGATGACCCAATACATTGTTGGCCAAGGGTATTAGAGCTACATCAACGACGCTCAAGAAAATCGACCCGACTCAAAGAACGCCGACTACGCAACATGGGAGCAAGCAGCGAGTCGAGTCATGTATTGCTTGGCAACATGTGTCCATGACCACATGCTTAGCCATATTCGAGACACCAAGACGCCTAAAGAAGTGTGGACAAACTTAAAGAAAATGTTCGCCGCAAACACGACCGCCTAAAAGCTTCAACTCCGACAAGAGTTGAACAACATTCGCCAAAAAGACATGTTTGTGTCGGACTACACCGCCAAGATCAAGAGCATTTGCGACTCGCTTGGCTCCATCAAAATAAATGTCGACGAAGACGAGATGGTTCGAGTATGCTTGGGTGGCCTCGCACAACAATTCGATCCATTACGGACGGCAATCTTGGCGAGAGAAAACCCTCCTTCATTCTTCGACCTCCAATCAATGCTATTGGTCGAAGAGAACCATGTGCGAACCAAAAGCAAGATGTTAGAAGGACAAATGTTCTTCTCGAATTCGGACGGTGGCCAAGGAGAAGGTCACAGCGGTAGAAGAGGTCAATTCAACCCATCACACGAAGGGAATGCAAACCTTCACGGAAGCCATCGAGGAACCTTCGGAAGAAGGGGGAGCTTCCACGTTGAACATGGTCGGAAAACGAGGCCCGCAACTTGCAACTATTGCGGCAAAATTGGCCACCGCGAGGAGGAATGCCGAAAAGAAGAAGTGAGTCGACTTCCACAAGTCGACAACACACGAATTACGCCGTCAACTCCGAATACAATGATTATGGTGGACTATTTGTAATGAGGCATAGAGCAAACTCTATGTCGGCCTCCAACTCCGCAAGCACCTCCAACTCGGAAGACGTGTGGTTCGTCGACTCCGGCGCCTCACATCACATGACATCTCACGAAGAGTGGTTTCGTGATTTACGAACGCCGAATCGACCCGGCTTCATAGAGACGGGAGACGACACCACGCACCCCATTCGGCACATCGGCACATCGGCAATGTCCCATTCGGGAAAGAAGGCGAGCAAACTTGCATCAATAATGTCTAGCACGTGCCCACAATAACGAAGAATTTGGTCTCGGTCGGCCAAATCGTGGAGCAATGCATGCAAGTCCGCTTCAACAAAGAAGGATGCTTCATCGAGAAAGATGGCCGACTCATAGCGAAGGGGCGGAGAGACGACCGAATGTTCATCCTCGATTCGAACGAGGTGAAATCGGCAATGTACGCCAAAGGCCTCAAAACTAAGACAAGCATTGAGTTGTGGCACAAGAGAATCAACCACATAAACCTCCAATGGGTTGGAGCGATGCAAACCAAGGGAGTCGTCATCGGACTTCAGACATTCGAGTCGAAACGAGTTGACCGAGTATGTGAAGCGTGTCAACTCGGAAAACAACATCGACTCCCATTCCCGAAGGAGAGCTCTGCAAGCAAAGGCTTCCTTGACATCGTACACTCAAATGTATGGGGACCGGCTCAAACGGCGAAGATCGGCGGATGCCAATACTATGTAACCTTCATCGACGACTACTCGCGCTACATGTGGATCTACCTGATGAAGAAGAAGAGTGAAGTGTTCTCCCACTTCCAAGAGCTCAAGGGGCAAGTCAAAATAAAAACCGGTCGGCACATTCGATGCCTACGATCGAATGGAGGAAAGGAGTACTTCTCCAACGAATTCACCTCCTACCTCCAAAGTGAAGGCATTCGTAGAAAATTCTCATGCTGACACACACCCCAACAAAATGGAGTCGCCAAAAGGAAGAATCGGCAAATACTTGAGGTAGCACGCACCATGATGCATGAGAAGCACATGCCGAATTTCTATTGGGCCGAAGCGGCATCCACGGCCATCTATCTCATGAACCGGTGCACCACCAATGGAGTCCATGAGCTAACTCCATACGAGCTCCTCATCGGAAGGAAGCCGATCCTGTCGCACCTCAAGGTGTTTGGAAGCATTGCGAATGTACGCATCCCGAATGAACAACGATAGAAGCCCAACGCGAAGTCGGAGGAATGTATCCTCATAGGATACTTGTCTGAGAAGAAGGCATACAAGTGCTACAACCCTTCTACCCGAGCGGTTCAGGTAAGTCAAGACGTAGTCTTCGACAAGTCCGCATCCTGGTACACACCATAGACAACTACGACTCCGAATCCGCTCGACCCGGAATCCACCGAACAAGAGGTAGAAGATGGAGATCGCTTCGAACACATGTTCGAAGAAAGTTCGATTACGGCAAGGCCTAGTGGGCCACAAGAGCCCCCACGCGACCCAAGCACGTCACAGCCAAGTACGAACTTGGACAAAGGCAAAGGTAAGATGCCCAAATACGAAGTCGACCACCCCGACGACAATGATTTAGATGGATCGGCTCCCTCACTAGACAGTGAGTTTGGTGTACCAATCATGCGTACACCCGGAGTAAAGAAGGCGCTCACATCGGCAAGCGAAAAACTTCGACGTTCTTCTAGAGAGAAGAAATGTGTCACTCAGCTCGGCTACAACAAATACATGGCCCATCATTATGCCTTCGTGATGAAGGTAGTTGTTGAACAAGAGCCCGAGAGCCCTACAAAAGTGGCTCATGACCCACGATGGGTGAAAGCAGTCGACCCAAGCCTTCGTCACAGGTTTGAGGGGAGGAACCGAAACTGCCACGACGCAGAAGCCAACACCGAAAGTCGCACAGAAGCTGACATCGAAAGCCGGACAACGCCAAAAGCAAAACCAGATGGCGGATGCCTCACACTTGAGCTTGAGGGAGCGTGTTGAGAGATCAAGCTCAACTTAGTTTAGTTAGTTATTCAACCATGTAACTTCGTAGTTACCCAGATAGAATCTAGTTAGAAGTGTTGACTATAACGACTTAAATAGGACCTTGTACTTAAGTAGGATATTCTAGATCCTCCACTCCAAGGTCATTTAATATAGGACTTACACGGTTGTACCTATATTCTCCTCACACATGTGCACCCTTGCACATAAGATCTATATGTATATACCTCATTGATGGTATTTTTGTATTTGATGATGATAATGCTAATTTAATATACTTACTCATCCCCCATCTTGTGTTGTTCATAAGTGTATCTCTCTTTGTCTCTTCCTCTCACACACATACACACACATATCACTTAATCTTCCGCTTTTAACTTAATCACATAATTAGGTACTAATTAACCCATACTTACTTACCTAATAATTAACAGTTATTATAGAATTTAGCTAAGTTGTCTTTCGTCGACTGAATTATAGTTGTCGGCCAAGTATTATAGGCAACAACATGTTATATGTTTTGTTTTGTTGGATCTTTTCCAAATCATGCAGCTTGCAAATATAGAGATTGATTTGAAATTTCTTCTGGTCTACAAAAGTTGATGGTCGTGCTCAGTCTAAAGTTAAATGAGATGTAATTACCTTACCTTGTTCCAAAGGAGGATTTGTTATTATTGATCCAATAGACCAACCCATAACATTGTTGGCAAAATTCATTATTTAATTTAGAGGATTTACTCAAATTTTAGTTATGCTTTGTTCCCTTAGGTTCACCCAGGTCAAATCGTTGTTCTGAATGCTTTTATCGCTTAGGTGCATTGTGGTCAAAGGATGCAATCTATATCATCATCTCATGGATGGGAGGACAAGCTTATTTAACCTATTTTTTTTCATGGAAGCAAGTCTTACCTAGATTGCTTCTGACTCATTATCATGAGTATTTAAGGAAAAGAATATTATGGAACCCTCAGTTTACAACATCAAATGGTTTAGTGCTAGGATTTAGATAGTGGTTGGTGTAGGGCAAACTAGCGAAAGCTCCTACAAACTCAGTCAGAACTTGACAAAAAAAATTATCGCGCTCCTGGGAGGAACAAAAGCAAGTACTAGCCACGATTCATGGAGGACAAATAATGTACCAATAAATTCACGAAGCTATGGACAGAGCCACCATACCCTCCACTAACTCTCACCTCAGATGGGTAAGGGTTTTTTCAAGACTAGAAGTATTGTTGATTGTAAAAAGGGTATTTAGAGGACAAGACCTTTCATCTTTTTAATGTGGATAATGCAAGTCAATTGTCTCCGTAGTAGGGAGTGGTAATCAATTATCATTATGTTTTGGAACACAAAATAAGGTTATAGGATACATTGATCATAAATGGTATATTGACCCGTCGATAGAGGACATCAAGTCACATTGGAAGTTGTGGGTGTTGGTTAACCAACCTTTGCTCAGATTGGCATGGGACCCAACTAACTATTAGAGGATAGACCCATTTACTGGTAAAACCTTTAAGTTTTTCCAATATTTTTTGCAATTGGGAAGACATATTTTGTTATGTGGATGAGATGTTTTACCAACTGCATTTCAATATTGGAGTCAATGCGATATTACTCCCAAGTTTTTTGCTAAGTTCTGGGTTAACCAATGGGAAAGAAAACAACCACGACAAATACTTCATGTGCAATGGTTACTTGTGCATAGAGTCTTGTCTATTGGCACATGGCTGCATAAGATGGGTGTGTCCTTTAGTTGTGCATCCTATCATTTGCAAGTTGAACCTCAAAAACATTGTCTATGGAACGCCTTGAGTATCAATTTTTATGTAAACATCTCCTAAGAATACTTGCTAACTACTTTCGCCCATTAATTTTCACATGGGGCATGGTGGTTTGGACATCACTAGTCCATTTTGTTTTTCACTATGATTCTGAGTCTATGGACCATGGTTTAGCACTAATTTCAAAATAGTTTGTGTACTTCCTTTAGTGTCTATTCAGTTTTTAGGAAGAAGGAAGGAGATGCAATCATAATGGGAGTTATTGAGTAGTACTACTATATATTACATCCGGAAGGCCCATTGCTCTCTAATTTTCCATAAAGCAAGAGCCTCACTTGTTGAAATGGTACATAATATATGGATGGACCATGATACATACTTTAAAGGACAATGGAATTGTCTTATTGGAGATTTTGATGCTAAAGCTGCTCAACGCCATCAGTTTCTTAGTCTATGGAAAGCTACTCCACTTATGTCCTCGATAGACAATAATCCTTTTTGGCGCTTTCAGCCACCAAGATGATTGCTCTATCCACCAATCACTTGCGAATTGAAACAATGTAAATCACTTTTATTAATGAATGAATATCCTTTAAAAAAAAAACTATAGTTAGGGTTATGATCGAAACAAATACATCGTTGACGCACTTTTGATGTCCACCATTTACAACTGAATAGGGCACCATTAACACACTTAATTGGGAGTATACAATCATAGCATGTCTTGCCTCTAAGTAACAAGGCTACTTTTGAGCCAAATGGGTTCCCGAGAGGACAACCAAATGTTTGATAACACGTTCACTTATCATAAGCAGTTGCTCCCTTTTTTCTACTTCTGATACGACCACGACCCTACACTCCATGTCAATGCTCCATAGAGCCTCAATCAACTCAACTCGACTGCTTTTTTTTGTTGCTCTGAGAGATGGTAAGGCTGAGTCCTCTTCCTTCTTGTTTCCGTGTGTTGTGGTTGGTGCCAAGATTGGACAAAGGAAAGCACGTGTGTGAAGGCGGACAAAGGAAGTTCCAAGTGTGAAATCAGACAAAAGGACGGCCATGCTCCTAACAATCGGCAACGGTTCGGTTTCAAGAGTCAGAAACTGTGGTTTAAACAATTTTACGGTTTTTTATTTTTTATTTTTTATTTTTAAAATTTTTAAAATTTTTAAAAATTGTTTTTAAACAATCTTTTCATTTTAGACGTTATTCTCGCATTTTAGGAACATCTTAAAAGTTTTAAAAATTGTAAATAATGAAATATTATAAATTTTAAAAAATAAAAAATTGATCTATGTTGAAAACCAAAACCGAACCACGAAACCGCGGTTTTAACGGTTAAAAAATGGTTGAACGGTTTCGTGGTTCGGTTTGGTTCAGGTTTCAAAAAAAATTAACGGTTCGGTTTGAGGGGTCTCAAACCGAACTGAACCGTTGCCAATTGTTACATGCTACATGGAGCCTCGGATCAACTCGACTCTGAGATATGGTAAGGCCCAGTCTCCTTGTTTCCGTGTGTTATGGCAGGTGCCAAGACAAAGGAAGGCCCGAGTGTGAAACCGGACAAAGGAAGGCCCAAGTGTGAAACTGGACAAAAGGACGGCCCCAGTGTGAAACCGGACAACTTGCCGCACGTGTCCCACGGCCTCTCTCCTCTTCTGCGTTTCTGGCCCCGTCTAACCCTAACCCTAACCCTAACCCTAACCTTACTCCTCTTCTAAACCCTAATCCTTAACCACTTCTTCTTCTTCTTCTTCTTCTCCACACATCATTCCCTGCGTCAGTCTGCTCCATTTTCCATTTCTGTATTCTCTTCTGTTTCTTTCTGCCTCTCTCTCTCTCTCTCTCAGTTTTCTGTCTTTGATTTGCTTTGGTTGTTTCCTCTCTGTTTCCCGAGCTTTTCCATGGCGCAGGAAGGCTGGAACGTTGAAGCCTCTTCCGACAGTATCGATCAATGCCAACATCAACAGAATCAGAATCAAAATAAAGATGGCGTTCTTCTTCACTGCAGCAGCAATAACTGTGCCGTCTTCGATATTTCCGATGCTTCCATGAATCTTTGCTCTAATTGCTTCAGTGAAAGGCAAGGAGGATCTGTTTCTCCTCCTTTCCCACCTCCAGATCTCGATTCCATAGCCATGAGAAGCAAGGATCTGCCCTCTGCATGCTCTGAAAAATCGTGCGTTTCCTCTGCAAAGAAGCTAGGAGTTGTCTCTCTGGCTCCCAAAGACGCAACTAAAGGTAAGGTCTCCATAAAATGGCATTCTTATGCAAATGCAAATATATAAAGGACTATTGTTTCTGCACATCCAGATAAATATCTCGCTTCTTCGAAGAAGCGCCCGTTACCTTCAGATGACGCCGCCTTTGATTCAGTGAATTCTGAAAACGTAGAGAGATCCATGAAGACTTTTGTTTCATCTTCTGAAGCGAAGGATAAATCAGACATGGTGTGTGTGTTGAACTCACATGACTCATCGGCCTTCGTAGACTTTACACAAGCATCTTATCTGCGCACAATAGACTACGCAGCTCAGCCATCATCATCAGATATAGATGCTATACAGCGTGTTCTTCCATCGTCTTCAAGGAAAATCTCTTCTTCGTCTTCTTTAAGCTGTGATATGGCAGGATCAGATGGTGCTTGCGTAGCTTCTGTAATAGCTTCTGAAGGATCATCAATTGTAGATCCATGTTCTCCAATCTCCAGACTTGATCATAAAACTATGAACTGCTCTGATCGCCGAGCTGTGAAGAGATGTTTCATTTGCAAAAAACGAGCTGGCCTTCTTGGATTCAAGTGTCGCTGTGGAGATATCTTCTGTGCTCTACACAGACATTCTGTCAAGCATAACTGTCCATTTGACTACAAGGCTGCTGCAAAGGATGCCATAGCCAAGGCCAACCCTCTTGTTAGGGCAAGTAAAATACAGAGAATATGAAAGTAGTCTCTCCTCGCTTTGCATTACTATGATTTGGATTACAAGGTTTCTGCAGAAGAAGAATGCATAGCTAAGATCGTCCTGTCATTCTTTGTTTTGCATCTTTTACAAGGAGTTTGTAGAAGTAGGTAAGTGTTGATGAAGAAGCAGCCATAGTCAAGGCTAACTCTCTTGTTAAGACCAGTTGAACATACAGAAAACTGGAATCATGCCAAGCCATTACATTTATTTGCTTACCTTTGCTTTTGTTTCTTTTTGCAAAGAAAGGAAAGAAGAAGGCAGAGTAGGCTATGCTAAATCTCTTGTTCAACTCTGGTAAGATGACTGTGAGGAATGTGGTATAATGTGGCCTGTTGTCTTTTCTTCAGTTTTATCCATTGATTTCCTTAGGGGATGTCTGCATTTCCCATCTTATGTATTTCCTAGCAAAGATTGACATAATCAACCTGGAATGGAATACTCAATATATGTGACTTTCAATATTTGTGGGTCTGAATTGGCTTCCACTGTGGGGGAGCTCAAGTCAAATATGTATATATGTATATAATGAACGTCTTCTGTTTTCCCAACACTTTTCTGGTTCTGTGCTTCCATGTTTCTATGCCCATGAAATGGCCTCTGGTTCTTTTTCTTTTCAAGATTTCAATGCCCCCCATGAAATGTATGTTCTGAGTTTCTCTTTGCTTAGATACTCCGAAAAATGTTTGGGATGTTGCTCTTGAATGCTGCCTGGAATTTTCTTGATGGTGGTGGTATCCTATTTGTGGTGTTCATATCAAATTGAATTGAATTGGCGTAATGGCACTTACACTGATTTAAAGCCATACCATATATGAGTAAAATATGGATACTTAAAATCTTATACACTGACTGAAACAATGGGAAATGACCAAACGGGCTCTGGCACCATATCAATCTAAATCAATGTATATTGATTGGATTAGTTATGCATGATATTAGTCATCACATTTTTGAAGTTGTGTAAGTAATGCAATGGATTATGCAACTATGTAAACGAAGAACAAGAATCACTTATGCATGTTGGTAGTGATGATGAAGACAAAGAACAAGAATTCAAAGCAAATGTATGTAAAACCTTACTTTCAATGGGTATGTAATTTGTTGTATCTAATACAATGAATGTAGTGGGTTAAATGGATGGCTCATTACTATGCTATACAAATTTCACTAAACCTATGGTACCAAGTCTCCTAATCAAGTAGCAAAAAAGAAGCATGAGAGATTGGAAATGGTGGAGGAATCATCTTATAATCTTCTATATTGGGTGAAAATGGCTGTGATCTATCATATAACATTGATGATGAGACCGTGGTTTGAATGGACATGCCTTGCGTGTACAATGAATTAATATTGCTACAAAATCTAATGTAATCCTTTTCAAATGTTCTTGTAAGAGCTATACTTATGTAGCCTTTGATTGACTTGAAGCATGAGTGATGGAGCTAAAGGAAGTTTGATAAAACCACTAGATATGAAATAATAAAAATGAATAGATAGAAAAGTTTCCTATTGATGGAAACAAGTAAACACAATTGAAACCCTTCTCTCTTACCATTACTTTCATTTACAAGCAATAGACAAACTATAAGTTGATGAGACAAATGTAATACACTTGGACCTCGTAAGCAATACATAGAATGTGAGTTGATGAAACAAATGTAAAGTTGGGCCTCTTAAGCAATAGATAGACTAAGAGTTGATGAGACAAGTGTAATACATTGAGTATATGTGAGTAAAAACATTTTAAGCTTATGTATACTTGGGCACAACTAGCAATTGCTGATGGTGCATTTTCGGATCAAATTGGTTTGGGAGTTTCAGGTTCAAAATTGTTCAAATAAATCAAAACTTTAAAAACAAAGACTAACCCGCCAATTGTTGTGCAATACAACCGTAATTCACTAGTTATTTGGGAAGCTCACAAAATCGGGAAGAACTCCCCCATCAAGCTGTATGGCTTTACGATATCTTTCTAATCCACCAACTAGTTCATCCAAATGATGAAAACCACTTCTTGTACCTTTTTACAATCATTGGTAATTGTTAGGAACTACTACTACTACTAGAGGGGTAGTCTCGAAATTATTGGAGAATTAGGGTATCATCAACAAGTAGCATCAACAAAATGTGTGCTACAAGTAGAGCAATGTAATTTGCGCATCAAAGGAAAGTGGTCAAGTTAGTTGGATGTGAACAAGTTCATTCCTCTAAATTTATGGTTACCCTCTCCCCGTAAGCAGTTTTACATATATACTCTTGTAGTATGTTCTCCTACTACTACTACTACTACTCCTAGCTAGATAGAGAAGGGTAGTTTGGTAATGATTGGCAACGTCCTAAACCCTAAACTTGTGTACTACTACTCCTAGCTAGATAGAGAAGGGTAGTTTGGTAATTATTCGAAACGTTCTAAACCGTAAACTTGTGTACTACAACTCCTAGCTAGATAGAGAAGGGTAGTTTCTTAATATTAGAAACTTCCTAAACCCTATACTTGTGTACTACTACTACTCCTAGCTAGATAGAGAAGGGTAGTTTGATAATTATTGGAGACTTCCTAAACCCTAAACTTGTATACAACTACTCCTAGCTAGTAACAATTGGCAATGGTTTGGTTTGGTTTGAGAGTGTCAAAACCGAGCATTTAAAAAATTTGAAACTTGAACCGAACCACGAAACTGTTAAACTGAACCGTTAAAAAAATTCAAACCGCGGTTTCGTGGTTCGGTTTTGTTTTTCAACTAAGGTCAAAATTTGATTTTTAATTTTTAATTTTTCAAAATTTTAAAGATTTTCCTACAATGTGAGAAAAAGGCTTGAAAATGAAAAGATTGTTTAAAAAAATAAATTTTAATTTTTTTTTTAAAAACGTTAAACCGTTTAAACCGTGATTTCTAACTGTTGAAACCGAACCGAATCGTTTTAAAAAACTGAACTTGAACCGAACCGAATTGTTAAAAAAGAAACTGAACTTGAACCGAACCGAATCGTTTAAAAAAAAACTGAACTTGAACCGAACCGAATCGTTAAAAAAAAACTGAACTTGAACCGAACCGAATCGTTAAAAAGAAAAACTGAACTTGAACCGAACCGAATCGTTAAAAAAAACCTGAACTTGAACCGAACCGAATCGTTTAAAACAACCTAAAGTTGAACTGAACCGAACCGTTTAAACCGTTAAGCTGCGGTTCGCAATTCGGTTCGGTGTTGCCTTCTTTTGTTAGCTAGATAGATAGAGAAGGTTAGTTTAGCAGTTACATAATTGGAAACTTCCTAAACCCTAAACTTAGTGTGCTCCTCCTCCTCCTCCTACTACTACAGTCTACAACTAAATTCACTAAACTTGGATAAGGTTTCTTGGTTGCAGCCATGGCGGAGCATGCTCCTCTGATTCATGAAATAATTATAGTCGGAGATGGACGTATTGGCCGTGCTTTTGAGCAGATGGTGATGGCCACTCCACACAGGTAGAAATCCCATTCAATCTTCTCCTTCCTTCCTTCCTTCCTTTCTTTCCCTTGCTCATCAGAGCATATTGTGGTGATCCATCCATTCTTTCTCTTTTCCTACTGAAAGATCAAGCATGAGAAGAAGAGGCGATTTGGTAGTAGTGCCTGGTTCTGAAGGATCACCATCGCCCATACTTGTTGCCACTCATTGTAGCCATCTGGATGCGGTGCTGGAGAGAACGCCGGAGAGCCGATGGAAAGATCTGGTTTTCCTGCAGAATGGGATGCTGCAACCATGGCTCCATAAACATGGTTTGGAGGAGAACACCCAGGCCTTACTCTACATGTCCTCCGCACCACAAAACCCCCTTCACCCAAAGGGCACCATGATTGTCAAGAATGGCGGCAGAGGTTCGATGGTATGGGGAAGGTGAGAGAGGATTTATGTGTTGGTGATGTACATATATATATAAAGCTTTTTGCATCATGTTCCAAAACCCTAATTCTCCTTTTCTTTTTCAAAAATTCGAAGAATTTGTCTATTTCTCTATATGCATATGTGGACACTACAAGTCAGGCAATCTTTACTAAATTATGACAGAATGTGTCATGTGGAGATTCGATGAGCATCCATCCTCGCTTCCGCAGATACTGGGGAAGGTGAGAGAGGGTTTATGTGTTGACATCTCTGAGACTTCCCTGTATAAACCTTTTGCATCATGTTCCAAAACCCTAATTCTCCTTTTCTTTTTCAAAAATTCGAAGAATTTGTCTATCTCTCTATATGCATATGTGGACACTACAAGTATAAAAGTCAGGCAATTTTTACTAAATTATCACAGAATATGTCATGTGGAGATTCAATGAGCATCCATCCTCGCTTTGCAGATACTGGGGAAGGTAAGAGAGGATTTATGTCGTGAGATGTATGAGACTTCCCTATATAAACCTTTTGCATCATGTTCCAAAACCCTAATTTTCCTTTCCTTTTCAAAATTCGAAGAATTTATCTATCTCTATATATGCATATGTGGACACTACAAGTCAGGCAATTTTACTGAATTATGAGAGAATGTGTCATGTGGAGATTCGGTGAGCGTCCATCCTAAACCCTAAACCCTAAACCATGGAGAATGTGTTTTGTCCAATTGGACAATGAGATTTTATTTCGCTTCATGCGTCGCAGATGGGCGGGCATAGTTGCTCAGATCATGCAAAGTGGAGGTTTGGAGTGTAATAACATCTCTTCCCATGAAGATTTCCTCAAAGCGATGTGGGAAAAGTTGTTGTGGAGCTCCATCTTTTGGCTCCTAAGTGATGCCCTCGGTGGCATTCCGGTGGGAACGATAGCGCAGCAACACGCGCACCATGTGCAAGAATTAACCAGCGAATTGCTGCCCCTTCTGATGATCCGAGAACCTCGGAATGCTTCGTTCGAATCCGAAATGGTGGATCAGCTTTGCACTTATTCCAATTCAATTGCCGATGCCGTACCATGTAAGAGTGTGGCTCTGTCCGAGTTTGAGTGGCGAAATGGTTGGTTTCTGGCCCAAAAGATCACGCCATGCCATGTAAAGTGGCTACAATATGCAGGTGTGAGCAATGATGTACTCAAGATGCCCAACCTCCTTATGGATTGATGCAAACAACATTAATTGTGCTCGTCAATCATCTCATTCATCGAGCAAGCAAGCATTCAAGAGTAGAGATTCATGAAATTATAATTAATTCAATGTAATTGATGCATATAATCCATAGAAGAAATTTTGATTATCTACTTCCACAACATCAATTGTGCTCGTCAATCATCTCACTCATCGAGCAAGCAAGCATTCAAGAGTAGAGACTAATGAAATGATTAATTCAATGTAATCAATGAAAATTATGACTATCTACTTCCATGTTTCATGCCTACCAAACAAGATTGTTGAAAATTACTCATCATGAGGTTTTGCAAAGCTTAAGACAAGTTAACTTGTATATCTAACAAAAAATACATCATCATTTGTGGAGAGGGAACAAAAAATGCATTAAAAGAATTGGATGAGTGCCACCTTCTCCATGCATGAGAAATCCCTTATGACAACGTAAACATTGAACATATATACAGTCAAACACAGCAAGCATGAACAAGAGTAACCCTAAACTATATTGGAAACTCTCTTACAAATCGTCTCGTACCTTGGAGAAAATTAGTGGTTGAATAAAGTATGAGTTGAGCCTAAGGGGTTGTCTTCCCAATTAAGGCTGAAAACCATCAATTGTTTGATGTATGCGTTCCATGACAATCAAAACTTGGTCATAGAACTTAAGGGGAGAACAAAATCCCCTTACATTCCACCGAACTAACCGCTTTCTTGACTCACTACTAACTAACTAGTCCACCGAAACAAAATGGGCCAAACTAACTAGTCCTACATCATAAGAACGATGGCATGCAACTATTAACCTAATCTGTGGGTCCAAATGGGCATGGGGACGGGAATTCATCCCTCATCATCCCCTTACCACCCCCCCAACCCACGTTTTCATGTGTCGAGACGAGACATGACATAAAATGGGGTCGGCTTCGACCAATAATATTTCCATTGGCATGTGTCACCCATGGCTAGCTTGTATCCATAATTGTGGCCACCCATCCCTCATCTTCCCCTTACCACCCCCCCAACCCACGTTTTCATGTGTCGAGACGAGACATGACATAAAATGGGGTCGGCTTCGACCAATAATATTTCCATTGGCATGTGTCACCCATGGCTAGCATGTATCCATAATTGTGGCCACCATGAAGAAAGAAGCTCCCCACCCTCCCCAACAACAATTGTATGCCTTTATCTCTGTCTCTATCTCTCTATATCAATTCCCATGGTTTTATTTGACATTCTGCTTGGGCGATCCGATCCATTCATAGCTGCTTCCTATCCATCCAAAGGATCAACTCATAGAACTGCATGTATGAATGAATGTATGTATGTATGAATTGCATGTGTGAATGTATGTATGTATAATGTATGTATGAATTGCATGTATATATGTATATATGTATGCATGTATGAATGAATGAATGTATGTATGTATGTATGTATGTATGTATGTATGTATGTATGTATGCGTGTGTATGAATCAATCGGTTAGGCTTTTTTGCTCAATTCATTCAGTTTGTTTGTGTGTCTTTTCCTAATCCAATTCGATCTGATTTCTAACCCTAATCCATTCCTGACCCGCCAGCAGAGACAGAGAGGGAGGGGAACAAAAATATGCCCACAGATGAAGCAGATTCCGAAGATGCGGATGCGGATGCGGAATCTGAAGAATCGGAATCTGATATTTCACCCAATCTCAGCCAAGAGATATGGTGCCTTCTCCCAGATGATGCGATTGAGAGGGTAATGCTAAGGTTACCTCTGTTGAGTCTTCTTAAGGTTAGATGCGTATGTAAGTCTTGGGAATCTTCCATATCTTCACAAACCTTCACAGATCTCTACAACACAAGCTCAAAGCAGAATCCATGGCTCCTCATCTTCCCTCACAACAATGATGATCATGTCTCCACCGTAGGGCTTGCCTATGACCCTTCATCAAGGAGATGGTTTGACATACCTTTCAAGTTCTTGCCATTTGAAAGCAAAATTGTGGCAACTGGGGAGGGCTTGCTGTGCATGATACCTCATGGCAAACATCACAATACAGACTGGATTGCTTGCAATCCTATCTCCAAGGTCTGGAGAATCATTCCGAGCCCCCCGGGCCTATTGAAACTGTTCTTCCTTGTTGTTGGGTTATTCATAGATCGCGACCATGGTGTGGTGGACAAAAGATTCCAAATCGTAATGGCTGGCTCGGAGCTTGTGGCTGATGACTCGGACAGTTTCATTCTTGTGACCCAGGTCTACGACTCGATGCATGGTACATGGCAGAAAGGTGGGAGCATGCTCCTAGATGTGCCATTGTCCCCATGGAAAGCCACATGTCAGGCCGTCTTGTACTGTGTCACTGGCTCACCCCCATACAGAGTACTCGCGTACGATGTAAAACAATCCTCATGGTCCCAGGTGAGCGCCCGGATGCCCAACCATCTCATGTCCGTGCGGCTCATTGATCACCATGGCAGGCTTCTAATGATTGGCGGTGTCGGCCAAACCGAGGACGGTACCACAACCATGACCACGATTCGGATCGGCATTTGGGAGCTTGATTCGACAAGGACAACTTGGACCCGACACCGTTGGATGCCTGATCAATATTGCAACGATCTCCTGCGCTCACTCTCTCGGAGGTTCGTGTGCATCGGTCAAGGGAACTTCCTCTTCTTCGGGAATAAAAGGTGCAATGGGATATTGGAGCACAACCTACATGCAAAGTCTTGGCGTTGGATTCCTCTCAATTCTTTGTTTATAAATATACACTACAATATGCTTAGGGGTTTCCATTTCCAACCAAGTCTGTAGTCTTCACAAGAGTGTGTGCACATTATGTCAATTAGTACATAAAATGTAACAAATGATTTCCCTTTTTGCAATTCTTACCATGGTGTGCCTTGTTGTACATACATTTAATGGTACAGAGATACTACACCAGATGTGGTTTCGAGATTTATCTTGTAAAGCCCCTAAACAACCACACCTTCGCTTAGCACCATGTAAGTTGTAGTTGTATAAAGTTACTGGAGCTAATGGCTCCTGCGTTTCAAGCAAGGAAAAGAATTGCATCTCCATACTTTAGACAGGAAGACATGCCAAAAATCTTCTTGCTGGAGACAGGATTGTGATCTCCACTAAGATTGGGAGTTCAATTTCTATTCTGACACTCGAAAGTGTCTTAAATGGCACATTATCCCCCCGCTGAGATTAAATACTGGATTGTTGCATTCAAGAAACTATTGATTCATTGTATTTGGGAATTGTGGGCAATGTTCAATTCTTTCTACATTGGTTGCTTCACCATATAAATCATCAACTTCCAACTTGCTTTTATCTTTCTATCAGTTTTGGTCTACTGTTGATTACATGTTTTTGTTTCTTTTGTCTATTACAAACTTCAAAATTACCTTTTCGGACTTCTCATGAGCACCTTTCAAATGGAAGACATGGAATAAAATATGAATCCATTATAGACATTGAAGTACAGCTTCACTTCATTCACTTTTTCTCTCTATATGTTACTTGTTTCAGATGTAATGTCCACATTATTTAATAGTGAGTATTGATAATCCCAACAAGTTTGCACCATTCCCTTTAAGCAGAATCAGAATATAGACAATTCCCATACACAAGGCAGTGTTGAAGTGTACATAAGGAATTAGGAAATATGTCCCCTATAAGATGAATCATGATCTTTAGGCTGCACTGTGCCATCTGCTTCTACCAATTTTCACTCTCCCATGAACAAGTAACCGCTTCCCCAGGGGTTCTAGGAGGCACTATTGACAGAACGATTCAAGCACTAACTCATTATTGCTATTTCACAAGCTCAACTGATTATGCAAATAGCCAATTGGTGCTTTGGGTGTCAACCATCAAACTGCCCAACAAGCTTAATCTGATGACAAGTCCTTTGAGAAATTTGACACCAAAAGTCCTCTATGTGACATTACGCAACATGCACCTAGCTCATGATTGGCAAGTTCACAGGCTCAACTGATGTTGCATGCAAACGAAAATATAATGTTTTGGGGGTCAACCATCGAACTGCCCAACAAGATAATTACTTTATCTAAGTCCAATGCAAAGTCCCAAGGGGAATCTAATACAAACACAATTCTATGCTACATCACCCAGTAATTGGGTGCAATCTGTGTCTCTACATAGATTCCAATTCAGCAACTCTTTGACAATTCTTCTTGGATTGCTTGCTTGTGAGTTTTCTTCTTTCCTTGTTGGCCATTGATCAATGTCTGAACAGTTTTAATTCATTTGGGAAGGTCATGTGGAGACATGCCCATAACAAAGTTCAGAGAAGATTGTTTCTAGGCTTTAAAAGGTGGAATTAAACATCTCCTCTTATTATTCTATTCAGATATAATTTTAGATCCCATATCAAAAATAGATGAGGAAATTTATTGCCAACCATACATTGGTTTCTTGACCAATCTTTTTATGAATGACCTCCCAAAAATGGGTAAGGAGATGTTATGTTGGGAGTTCATGTTAAAGCATCAGAGTAAAAAGAACTCTGATATCCACATTTCTTACACTCTTATTTGCTTGTCTTTCATAGTCATATCAAACATAGTTGAACAAGGGTTAAATCCTTTCTTCTTGTTGAAGAAACACACGGGAAAAATGTAAACAAGTAGGTGGCCCAACATGCCCACACAAATTTGAATAATTCAGCTGATGGGCTAGCCATATTAACATCTTGTTCATTCATTCGTTCCTGGTTACATCCACCAGGCAGTAGAGATCACCTCGTCTTTGCATTCCAAGCGGAATATTGATCCTGCATTACAGAAACACAAACAAACAAAACCATGAATTGTAACTCTTACAAAACCACTATCTATGCATCATGTGGATCTTTTGTAAACAATTTTATCAATAAACTCATCCTGAAGTAAATTTCAAATTACTCCAATAAGTTTATATTTGTTGCAAAGGTGTTCGTTCAGATTTAAAAATGAAACAGATTACATCAGAGAATGTAGTTTTTGTGTATTTGTGTATTTGTGTATGTGATGCACACATGCAGGGGATGGCTGTTTTTTTTGTTCGTCCCATTTCTAATTTTCATGGATGCCATTTCCTTAACTCATTATATTGCCTGAGTCAACTTGATGTTGTATGCTCCACAGATGATACTGATGATGAAGTCTTTGATATTATCTGAAAGTTTCCCACTTCATTTAATTTCGGTAAGGCGGCTTAATTTCGGTAAGGCGGCTAAGTCCCTTACTTTCTTGCATTTCAATAATACACAACACAGCTGACCCACATGGCAATACTACACATCTAGAGAAATCTGCAGTGGTCTTACAACTCTTTATCAGGGTAAAACTGGCCTTGTTGAAGGAAAGGATTAGATGTATAAGAATGATTATAGCAACTCACCTTTATAGCAAGTTCATTAGACAGTGATCATGAAATTCTGGATATTCTTGGAAACCTACCATCTTCATATGATAAAAGGAATTCCATCATGGGAACCATCATAGATGAAGATTCAGACTCCACAGACATGCTGAATTTGTGCATCCCAAGAAGAAGCTCAGGAGAATGGAAAATCAAAACCTACTGATTTTTTAGATCAAGCATCATTCTTCAGAGAAAGCACAACATGTCATAATATAAGGTTACCCCACATATTCATCAGGGTCGATCTTCATCAAATCTGAAAATCACCTATATATCTAACGTCAACAAGTATGATCATCTCATGAACACTAAGACAATGGGTGAGGTGGAACTGCCGATTGGAGATGTGCAATGTCAAGTTGGTAATGAAGATTTTAGCTAGACGAGACCCTCAACCAGCAGGTGTTCATGTGTGCATCTCAGGTTTCTCGATATCGTCTTTCTTGCTTATGAAGGCTGGAGTGTAGACCACAAGAAGTTTTGTGCCTTCTATAAATGGAAACCGTACAAAAACAGATTTCCTGTCAAGGTGTTTCCATCCAGTCGTGGATGTAAGAGCAAAGGATTCCATCAGATCGTGGATGTAAGAGCAAAGGGGGCTTAGTCTATGCATTAGAGAACCGTATGGAACAGGCCCAAAAGGATCCCTGAATGTGTAATTGTTACCTTTATAATATCATGATGTAAAGGTTATTATTATAAATCCTATGAGTGTATCATATGAACTCTTCTCTTATCAATTCATTAAATCTGTTCTTTTATCCAGTTTGTTTTTTGGTCAAAAGTCTTGGAAACGATTTTATGAGTTGCTCTTCTCTAGTGCATCCCACCTATAGATGTGAGTCATAAGGATCTTTCAAACACATCACATATTTACCTTTCTTTCTCCCTTAATCAACATTTTGACATGTATGACAATGTCATACAAGAGATAATATATGTGCTTCATTCCATTCTCAGTTCATGTGCTGCGCGGGTTCATTTGTCATATCACACGATGAAAAGTGAGGGAACAGCCCGTATATGGCAAACCTACCTGGAGAAGTAGATTCCACAATTGCAAGCCGTTACATACAATAATTATTTTTTCAGAATTCACATTGTTCGTTTACCTTCTTTGATCTATTTGTGAATAGTCAATATCAGCAAATACTGTTGCTTCTTCATGGTCTGTTGTTGACACTATCTCCCCGAACTATATGAAAGAAATTTACAAGGTTGATCAGAGTAGAAATTCTACCATAGAATACTAAAAATAGAATGAAGCGCAAGTTCTTGACATACAGGGCCAACTACTGTGGAATGACCCCATGCAACATAGCCTGCATTTGAATCTCTTGCAGGTGAGCAAGTTATCACATACATCTGCAAAATCTCCAATGAAAGTAATAACCGTCATATATAACTTCTGAATGAACATCTACATAATATCTTTCATATATTCTCACCTGATTATCCACTGCTCTGTATAGAATGTTCGAATGACACATGCAAATGTATGGAAAACAATTTCCAGTATATCAGAGATAACAATTAATACACAGAATGCAACTACTTCATGGAGAATTTCTGGTACTTGAATCCATACCTGGCCCTTGCTAAGAGCTCCCAATGTAGTGGCCCAGTGGTCATATTGAAGGCCCCTGGGTAACAGATCATGTGGGCACCTGTTCAAATGAATAAAATCTAGTTTCAAAACTTGTTATTGACTATACACAATAGCTTATGCTGATTTTTTATAGCAATAATGAAGAAAACAAGAAATGGGAAGTTCAAGCAAGCAAAACATCATAAAACTGTATACTCGAATTAGATGTGAGCAGTGTTAGAGTAGAATTATGAGTAAGAAAACATGTGACAAACAATGCTGTAATATCATCACTAATCAAAGATCCCATGGGTTCATGCAGGTTTCAAGTTCTGACGCTAAAATACCCGGAAGAAAGGACTTGATTAGTCCTTACAAAAACTTGCCACTTTTATAGCACTAATGCAATACATATAGTCTCTACTCATGATGGAAGAAAGGACTTAATTAGTCCTTACAAAAACTTGCCACTTTTATAGCACTAATGCAATACATACAGTCTCTACTCATGATGGATAATGCATTAAGCTCTGTAACTTCTTAAAAAGAAAAAAGAAACAGTTGCATACCTCGGGCTGCATATAGCATTGCAAGTTCTTGAAATCGGATGTCATAACAGATTCCAATACCAATCCTGCCAACATCTGCGAAGTTCCTAACACACATTTACATAACATATCCAAATAAATAGCATATAAATAACCTAATGTCCTTACAACATAATGTACAAATACTAACAGCTAGCCACGTGCTTAGAATGATTCGTAGTGGTATGATGCAGATATCAGCTTTCATAAAATGTAGTGCTGAATACACTAACCATCACATATCCATTCTCTGGGATGTCTTCTTGGATAACTAGCTCTAAATGTGGAGCACAATCAAGTTCACAAAATCTGTGGTAAAATCTATGGCATCCCTTTGTTTACAAAGAGTTGCGCTGTTCAGACCAGTAGAGAAGCCTATGAAATATTTATAAAGCGTCTGGATAATCAAGACTAAGCATCCTCATAATATAGCACACAAGCGAATGAAAAAGACGGTGAAATTTAAATAAGTATATTTTCACTACCTGTATCAACAACAGTTATGCCTTCTCCAGGAGTCAATGTATCCGATTCCTTAAAGGTCATTTTTCCAGGAATGTCAATATCAAACAAGTGTACCTATTTCGTACACCACCAAAAAAAACATCTATTTTAGTAATAAATACATCCAATAGTTTTGAGACCAATTCCTGCAAAATAAAAACTATTCACGCTATTTCCTCTATACATTGATCAAATCTGCCATAAGTCTAAAGAATATCATTAAACAAATAAATAAAATCAACCTTTCTGTGCTTAGCCTTTAATTCTCCATCACTTCCATACACACAGCATGTATTATAGAGAGAATTTGCATGCCTCTCTGGTATAGATCCACCAATAATTGTCACTCTCTTTCTCTTGGCAACCTCAGAAAGCATTTTCGTTGATGGTGAAGCATCAGGCCCAGCACTAATATCTTCTGCATAAACTGGAAAACTTGCATTTGTGTATGGACAGTTCCACATCTCCTATTGAAAACAAGGCCCACAAGTTCACTAAAAAAAGGGGTACAAACTCATTAGAAATATACATTGAAATCCCCTTTTTTATTTTACTTGCTCAAATGCCCCTATGTTCCAGCTATTCCCCAAATACCCCTGGTGAATCTAATGAGATAAATTGTCCATGCAATTCATCAAATAGCACATATAACTGTTCGCACAGGGGTTGATGAATAGTATTTGGGGAAATAACAAAACGTAAGGAGCATTACGAGAAATAAAACAAAGCTCAGGTATTTTGAAGTTACTCAAATCATTAATGGTTTAACTTCTGACTCAAATCCTTGCATAAAACTTAAGCTTAATGCTAAGAATACCGGAAGGACAATAAGTTTAGCACCATTGTCTGCTGCAGATTCGATCTTCTCCTGTGCATGAGCAATGTTATTATCTTTATCCGAAGTTACTGCAAGCTGGCACAATGCAATCTTGAACTGCATTGCAACAAAAAAACATTTTTAAGATCTATTATTGATATTATGCATAGAATTCAGGTATTTTGTGTGCATTTCTCTGGATAATAGTTGGATGTACAATGATAGCCATTTGTAAAACATTGGATACTTCAGAAGTCACTTGCACGTCATTCAGCTCATGAGCATATCCTCACATACCGTTAAATACGTGAATACTGACAGGAACTACGTGTATAGGTAAAACTTTTAGCGATAATAGCTTGCAAAAAAACAAGTAGATTCATTAAAGAAAAATCTTCTCTAAATTATAATTTGAATTCATACTTACGTACTCTTTAACTCTTGCCATATAGAGAGATCAGACTACACCTTGAACTAAATGTGGTCATGAAAAAGACCAATTGGAAAAACAGTGAAGGATGCAACAAGCGTTTTGTTAGAACTAATGCCTATAGATGGCATAGCGTTGCTATAGCCCCATCAGCCACGTCGTACAGCAGCAGCTGCTGTCATTAGTGATGTTGCCTTGTATTCTTAGGTGATCCTTCATTGGAAACAGCCTTCTCTTGAGCGGTGGCGATCCCCTCCACAATCCACAATCATCGGTGGCATTGTCATAACAGCATGAGTAATCAACAATCTTTTATTTCCAGTAGCAGTGGGCAATATTTCATTGTCATAGTGACTAGCTAAACAATGGAAAGCCTATGGGTGAAACTTGTCCACCACTCTGGCAGAAGTATATCTCATTCTTTGCATCTTAGGCTCTGCAGCCTCACTGATTAACAAAGTTTTCTGATCAGGAACTAGCCTAAACCAGTTAGGCTAGCTCTATATAAAAACATATTTCATAAAAGGTAATAATTAATGAAGACATAAACCAATGTCTCTTCTTCGCCAGGGTCCCATAGTAGCTTATGCACAGCCCTTAATGGAGGACAGTACAACCCATCTCTACACCCATGCTGCTGCGTGACGCACTCCAAAGTCCAATTGCCATTATCTTACACATCGCCTTCACACCACTCTTCATCATCATTATGATCACTTTTGATTCGTCAAAGGTGCTCATTTTCTCCTTGCATGTGCATATGCATTTTGATGTGGGTTGTATGTGTTTAAATGTAGGTGTAAAACTAATTCACAACACAAAATTTCACGAATCATAGAATTGAGTGTTAAGATATACTTGCACCTTGCATCCATATATTTGCACATATCTATTTGACAAGTTATAGACAGTAGACACTTTGTACTCCTTAAAAAAGCAAAAGTGTGCAAACGTAGTTAGACACTCATTTTGCACATGAGGGTGTAGGTATCCACCAATCTAGCTATATAAGTAAGCTATATTATGATCATGACTTTGTATCAGTGTGAGGATATTGTTCCAAAGTTCTGAAGCAGTAATTACTATATTGTTGGCAAAGATGATATGGAAAATAAAAACAAAAAACAAAAGTGGAGACACCAAAAATTTGCATAGTTCAGCAAACTTCCTACGCACAGCAGGTGATTATTATTTCAACAACGAAGAATACAAGTGGAATACATGAAAAAACTCTCAATTCACTCTCAACCTCATTTTTCTACAATATCATTTGGCTTTCACTCTCATTCAAACTTAGACATTTGCAAAGCACCTCACAAGCACTAGAGAAAACTTGTTACTCTCAAATCTTTCTCTTCTCCTTGATTCAAGAAGAGATGCCTAATTATAATCATTTACAAACATAACACGCATGAGACAATTATCTAACATGCAATGGAAACTTGTCTAACAAGGAATAAGCGTATGCCTGAAATGCAATGGTTTTCCTTTATAGAAAACATTTGGCTTAACTGAAGTCATATTAGGAGCACTAACGATTAGATTGTCCAAGTAGGACATTGAGTGATGCTTTGGTTAATGTCTTTCCATTAGAACGATGCCCAAGAGCCAAACACCTATGTGATCATCAACGACAGTCATCTAGATATGTGAGAATAACAAAACAAATGTCTTTACTTGCTGAGATACAATCCGTTAAGACTCAAAACGGCAATGGAACTAACCTACTCATAGAGACCCATTCCTCTTGACCTACTGTCTCCCTCGATTTAGGTCAAACCTTGAAGGATAGGTCCCTTCTAAAGGATCTTATGTCACCAACACTCAATGGAGAAGAGAAGGAAGCAATAAAGATATGGTTCATATTTTCATCCAAAAATGGCAAGATTTGCATCAGTTGTGAGATGTGAAGTTGTTTTATCATTACGCAAGAAAGCATTCAGCTTGTGGATGCCTCTAGCCAACAATAGCTAGTGTAGACTGCTTTCAAAAGGAATTTCTTCCTGAATGAGGACGATCCTAACCGGGTTTTTTAGGATGAGTGCCATACGGAAGACTTGTTCGGACAATATGTTTCCTATTACGGGAACATAATTTCCAAGTTGAAAGGAATTATTGAATTTCATAAAGTATGAGGACTTGTACACAAGCTTAATGCGCAACCTTCTGAGGCAAAATCAAAGACCAAAGACCCTAAGACTTTAGAGGAAGAAATTGATTTGGTTAAAAAAAAGTCAATGATATTTATGAGAAAGTGCCAAGAAAGCCTTTAGAGAAGTCTTTAACTGCATAGGACATCAAGCGCCAAATTTTCATTCAAAATAGCAAATAACTATTGAGATGATTTAAGGGCCCACATTGAAGTCTTGGAGACCATGGTTGGGCTGAATAGCAAAATTTGCTCTTCCGTTGTCAAGAGGGTAGGAAACCAGCACACACCATTGAAGAACTGACGTTGGAAAATTCCTAAAGCAAGGAGGTTGAGGTGCAATACCATTGCCCAAACCACTAATGTTCCATCAGTAAATTCATGTGGAAACCAACATTCAATCCCTGCCATATAGTCAATAACCATGGAATAATCAAAGGTTATTGGTACGACACTCATTGATGATGTCACCGCACATAACCTTTTGAACCATAATTTAATTCAACGCTTAAAATTCAAGCAAGTGCCTGGTGACCGCAAGTATTAAGTCAGTTTGTGAGAGGCTATGATCCATACATTTAGGACACAGTCACTCTGTCTGCGTAGAGGGCATAATCCGACTATGAAGTTGACAGCCCCATCCTTGGAGTTATTAGCACAACACTATAAATTTTGAGTGGAAGAGCAAGAGCATTGTGTTGCATGGGAAACATGAGTTACCAACCCCTCCACTTATTTGTGAACTCAAAGTTGAACAACTTGATAGATGAGTTAATTTCGTCACAGAAACATGAGAACATGCTCTAAACCTTCTGTCACAAACAGTTTATTTGTCTGCATAAATTGCATCAGCCACACAATATTAGTGATGAAGAAATAAGATGGAATAATGTGTTTATGCATCGACTAGCATAGCTTGAATCAAGTATCTCAAGGATTGATGATCTCTTGGATCAATTAAATGATGCCAGATAGTTAACAAGATATACTTCCAGCCAAGATCAACATAAGGTTCATTCTCCAAGACTGACTCAGACTATATCCCTTAAACTGTCAATCTATTTTTCAATCTTTCACTCCAGCAAGGTCATTGGAACTCAAATAATGCCCGAACAATTTGGAATCTCTTTTGTTCTGTTAAACAAAATTCTTGCATGTATTAGCGTGCGCAATAAAAGACTTCTCTAAATGCATTCTCTTTCCCATAAAATGCCTACCTCATAGGCATCATTCCAAAAATATATATCCAACAAAGCATTCATTTAATGTCTCACTTCGACTATTTTCATTTCATGATGCTGCCATAAATATAACCTGGTATATCCCTACACTCTCTCAAGCAAAATGAGTATGTGCACTATCAAGATGATGCTGTTCTTTTTTTCTTAAGCAATGTAAGTTTGTAGAATTGATATGTTCATAATTGACTGACAAACATATACATGCAAATTTGCAAATATAATGAAATTTTGTTTGTGAATTAATTTGCACCAAATAAACTACTGGTTACATGCACCTAAATGCATAAGCATACACAGAAAGAGCACAAGGATCTAGCTCAAAACCATACATCTGGCAAATATTGCATATCCAGAACTGAATCACAACAGATGATTGTCAAATACGAATGTCTTTCAAAACAACTAAATCTCCACCAAGTCAATGATAGCAACACAAAAGAACTAAAAGGATGGTGTCAATAATGATACAAAAGTGCAAAAAGAGGCATTTAAGGCTGTGCTTGAAATTGCCACAATAAGATTTTAGAGTGTCACTTTAATGGCGACATGATATTAGAGATGGGTGGGAAAGACCTTGATTAAGGTGGGGCAAAAACCTAGATTAAGGGCCCCAACAATTTCAATTAAGGCAGCAATAGCCTGTAGATGATGCACATTGCTCCAAACACAGCGTGATGGGCTGACTTTCAGCATTTCCATAAAGAAAATCGAAAGGAATTTGATTGATTCTTATTCGTTGTTGGGATGCATGGATAGATCTATTGCTTCCTCAAAGAACTGTAACCGCCATGTATTCTCACATGTTCCAAGTGCTTCAGTCCTAGAGTAACCAGTTTCCCACTTATCCTACCTTTAAAACCATTGAATTTCCTAATGCTACGTCCACAGCAAGATTTATGTTATGCATGATCATTATGCTTGTGTGAATCATTATTCATGAAAAGCATAACCAAATTTTGGATTTTATATTACTAAAATCTATATTCTCAGATCTTCTAAACATCATAATGAATATTGAATCGCATGAAATAAGGGATTCATGTCATGTATAAGCAAACTATTCAACTTTTTTGTTATGTTGAATATTGATATAAATGTCACAAAAGGATAAAACTTGATGAAAATCACAGACTTGCAAAAAGATGACCAACATAAGGCCAGCTTACAAAGTGGACACTTTTGTGTAGAAAAATGATAGCAATGTTCACAAATACCGATATGGTTAACTGAATAAGTAGAAAAACCTAATCATGTGATTGGTTAGTCTGATGAAAGATTTGGGTCCAATTTTTGCAACAAATTGTTGCATCATGATAGTACCAAGGGAAAAGTACCATGATGCCCCTGGAAGTTCGTCTATTTACCAGAATGCCCCTAGAAGTTCCAAATTTACCAAACTGCCCTTATGTACAGGGGTATCCTGGTACTTTTCCCTAGTACCAATCCCCTTTTCCAGGATTCCTGCCGTGCCTTGTGGATTCATCCTAAGATATTCATATCTTGACATATATACATCTACAAATAAATAACCATATATATGGCTACAGATTGTTGCTGATGGATTGTTTTGGGTCTCAGGGGTGCAAAGACTGCTTATTGATTTATTTTTCTTGCACCATACATAACCACATATATGCATACAGATGCATACAGCATCTGTATACATATACATACATGACCACATATACGTTTTACTTTGATACATACACATATGAAAACACACATATATTGCTTGTCTATGAATAGCTGTAACGCTAATGCAACAAAGATAAATAATGCCGAAACAAATAGAAAGCTGGCAATGGAGGTAGAACCAGATCCTCGGTGAAGGAAAAACATAAGAGGCATGCATACACAGAGACATGAAATTAATTGTTCAAGGGAAAACGGATAGATCAGAACTGAAATATTCATTCACTTACAGATTGTTGGGATGAATAGGGGAACGATTACCTTTCCATCAAAGGAGGGAGGAGGGAGAGGGAGGGAGGGTGGGGACCGAGAGGAGAGGGCAGAAGCCATGGTGGCGAGGTTCCTGCGAGAAGAAGAAGAAGAAGAAGAAGAAGAAGACGGCGGCGATGGCGATGAAGAAGAAAGCCGAGACGGAGGGGTTCGATTCGTGGACTTGGAGATCAAACGGGCAAGAAACGAAGAAGGAAGGGAAGGAAGAGGAAGAGGAAGAGAGCAGGTGTGAGCTATGGCGGTCCTGAGCATGGTCTCTCTCTCTCCCCTGCTCCCTGCACATACTCTACTACATACTGCCCCCTGTTCTCCTTACAAAAGCAAAAAAGCAGAAAAGCAAAACGCAAAAAGCAAAAAGCAAAAAGGCGGAATACAAAATGCATGGAATCCCCACCCACCTAGAGCTTAGCAATGGGCCCGGTTTCGGCTTAAAACCGAACTGAACCGTTAAACCATGGTTTAAAGGTTTATAAGTTCCAAAATAATTAAATGGTTTGGTTTGGTTTGGTTTTAATTAATAATAAGCGGTTCGGTTTCGGTTCGGTTTGGTTTTGAAACTAGGGTTTATAGGTTTATAGGTTTATAGGTTTATAGGTTATATAGGGTGGCAATTCTATTCACATGCTCTGTCAATAAGGCCATTCTATTCAAACGCTAGGGCACAGGAACAGGTCCGAGAGTCTATGTCCCTGCAACCACACACGCTCTCTGCTCTGGGAGATAATACTTACCTCTACGTGTGGGCTTTTGTTTGCCTTTATGCATATCTCGCCCACCCCTTGCCCCTGTCCCGGCATCTTTGTCGTAGGGAATAACATTACGAACAAATTCTATAGCTAATCTTAACGTACTATATATGTATAGTTTGGTAGTCGAGGAACCAGTTGTAATAGGAACTAGGACAAACCCATAAGGACGAATGATGTGTGGCAATTTGAAAGTCTTCTGTGTTGGGATATATATATTAAGGGGGGGTTGTTTACCCCTCCCCCTTCATTACGACAAGCAAAGGTATAAAACACAAGCTATTATCCGGTGGCCTAGGACATTTATGGTATTTTATGTTTGTCTTGTGCCCTTCGCTCAGGAGTGTTCGGTGTGGTTAAGCACCCTTAATCCATTCGTTTTTTGAATCTCTTATTCTTCTTTCGCTCATCATTAGTTCGATCCCGTAATGCTACAACACATATCTCTTTGTCAACTACTACATATGCTGTGGGCCACCCCCGAAATTAATGGCGCTCATTAATGGAATTCTCATGAATCCAAAATTGCTTGTCACCTCCACACATGAATGAAAAACGCATGAATGAAAAAGGTTTCTCTATGGTGCCACATAACACAAAGTACGTTCTACCTACCTATTTGTCTCCTCGTAAATCAAATGAAAATCATTTTGCTTCTTTCCCACTAAAATGTGAGCATATTATATTTCACAAGTTTTGAAAATATATCCATGTATTTTTTGGAAAAAAAAAGAAAAAAAAAATATATCCACGTCCTTAATGAAACTCAACACCCCAAAAAGGGGTGCATAACCAAATCGAAGGATGTTAGAGTATGCATGACCAATCGAGGAATAGAGAGAGACAATGGAGAAGACTTCTCCATGTCATCTACATTTCTTAATTAAGCACTTACAACCCATAGTTTAATCACCATTGCGTCTACACAAATCTCTTTATTCAAATATGTATAGAAGACCAAACATATAACCTTTATAACTCTAATATTGTGTGAAGTATTGACAGAAAATATAGCATCGCATAAGTCAACAAACACAGAGAAATAGTGAAGATGAGAGATTGTATTAATAGAGCGTGTTTGACACGTAAATGCATGTGAGTTGGAGCTATAAACTGATGTGCTCCTAAGAACAAATGGCATGTGAATGTGCCTAGTACAAATCCAAGTGGAAAGGATGAATAAGATGCGGTAGTACGTATTGAGCTTGTTCACCATTATCTTATACGTACAACCCATAATTGCAATTAAATGCATCCGAGTCCAATCCATTGAGCAAGGCACAAACTAAAATACCAAAATTTTAAGTCAAAGGGTGAGCAACTCAAACGCTACATATGATGGATGGCATGTAAGTGTGATCAAAACTTGCCGTTCTTCCCTAAAATTCTAAAATTTCCATCTAATCTATAGTCTACGTCAACTAGGACAAGGATCTTCGCCCAGGTTGATAATGAAGAGCATGTAAAATTTCCTCCTCGCAAATAACTCTCTATAGGGAAGTAACATTTCCCCCATGAACACGATTAACACTAAACAAACAAAGCGCCATCATTATGAAACGAAAAGATGGGTCATTTGGCGTAGGACAATGACACACGAATGTTTGAACAAGACTACAAGGGATCGTAACATCAGGACCATGAAACATGGCAACAAATCTCACCAATATACTCACTCATAGAGTCGTGACAAAATGGTCATAAAAGACTCGGGATTACTGTGAATCAGTAATTATCAATGCGATCCTTTCATTGTGTCAGACACGGAGAAGTCCAAACTCGAACCTAATCTTCGTGTTGTTAAAGGATTGATTGAAGCCCCTCGAGTCAGGATCCGAAAAAGCAAAGAAGATCGGATCAATCAGAGCTGGAGACATTCCAATTTCCAAACATTGGAGGTCAAAGAGAGGGGCATTTGGAGAAATAATGAAAAGCTCAGGGGTAGAGAACAGAAAATAGCGAGGCCTCTCTTCTGTCGCTCTCTGTGGTATGTATATAAAAGGAGTGGATATGCATCTAATGTTATTATATAAAACGTTTTTATCTGATGATGTGATGGTGTTGTCTGCTTTCTTTCATACAGTGTGGTTGGCTTGCATGCATGTATTGATTTAGCTTATGAGGAGAACAGGGAGGATTTGTATACTTATTACCTCCCAAGGGTTACCAGAGACGAAGGTATGAATCTCCATGTATGCATGCATATTGGTCTTAACTCTTTTTAAAGACGATTGTGAAAACTTATGCCTTCCTTTTTTTTTTTACTTTTTCTTTCTTGAATCAGGACTATATGGGTGTTTCTTCTTCTGCCTATAAGAGGAAAAGAGAATTTCAAAGAATTTTTCCTCTATGTAGATGGGTCTGGGGATGTTTGCAAAACCTGTTGTTTTAGGTATAGATTATGTTTATAGTGCATTCATTAAGTTTATTTCATACGATTAGCTTTGCATTCATTAAAGGAACAGTAATTTTCAAAATTTGAATGACATTTCTGGAAAATTTCAATATAGTAGGGATATTGGTCCCTAAATTGTTTTGTGGTTAGGAACATGGTGGTGGTTCTCAAAAATGCTACATGTATGTTCGAACAAAAAAAACACTATTCGATGAATAAAGAGAACCCTTGAACTAAATGAGGAGAGAAAGCATGGCAATGGTGCCATAGTAGCAAGCACCAGAAATTTGATGGTCATTTCGCAACTCGATGACATTGATGATGCTTATACTTTAGCATTGTTTGTTGGATCGAACAAGATTAAGATTCCCATGAGAATGTAAGATTCTTGTGATCGAATACTATTTTTCTCTCTTAGATGATGCTCTCTCAAACTTAATTTGTTTCGTTAAATTGTTGAAAAAGCATGTTATGAATGAATAAACTGCTATTGCTTTGCCAAACAATTTCTCTCTAATTTTGTTTTGTACTTCATAATTGTTGGGGGAAAAAGCATGTAAATGCAGAGGAAGATAACTATATGAGAAGCTAAGGGGTATTTTTTGGTGTTTTCCCTGTCCTTTGTCTTGTATTTTGGGGCAATATTCTAGGTATAAGGAATTTTATTGCCATTAGGGGCACTATAGATAACTATATGAGAAGCTAAGGGGTATTTTTTGGTGTTTTCCCTGTCCTTTTCTTGTATTTTGGGGCTAAATATTCTAGGTATAAGGAATTTTATTGCCATTAGGGGCACTATAGATAACTATATGAGAAGCTAAGGGGTATTTTGGTGTTTTCCCTGTCCTTTTCTTGTAATTTGGGGCTAAATATTCTAGGTATAAGGAATTTTATTGACATTATCATATAGAACCTTGGTTCGTATCGTGCCAATTTACTAGATGACTTTGTATGGAATCTTGGAGTGTTAAAAATGTACACAACCCACTCAGTCATTTTGTTTTGTTTCCATTCTTCTCCGTTTTTGACACTTTTCTCTCTTGGCAGGTAACAAAAGGTAAAAGGTAAATGGAAGTGAATCTTTGAAGGATGGAATAATATGGCTGAATAACAAAGATTTCTTGTTTACCAAGGTGGTTCTAAAAACATAACTTATTCTTCTTACAAGATTTTTGCTCATATGTAAAGAAAATGTGTAATGGGCATTACACTAATTTGTGGATAGCAGGCAAATGGAGAATTTGACTTCTTTTAATTATACGATCAATGGAGTATCCGAGCATATATGGGTGGGTAGGGTTAGTTGTGTATAAAACACGGTAACAAATGTTTACTGGTATACAGAACTTACAAATAATCTTGAGCATTTCTCGACATTTTGTATTCAATTCATTCGGGATCGTATTTGCCGATCACAATGTAAAGATTTATCACCAACCGGCTGCGCACCCAAGTGTAATAGTGAGAAGTTTATCCTCAGGCATTCGATTGAGAGGCATTTGTTGAATGAAAGGGGTGTTTATTTAAGAAAAAGCGAAGCAAAGATTCCCATGACAATGAAATGTGAAGGTTTGGCATCCAGAAATAAACGATTGTTCATTCAAGAGCCTTATAAACAAACGAAGGTTTTTTCTTCATTTCTAAACAGTTTTCTCTTTTTCAAGATATTTCAATGAACTTGTTATGAAATTTTATAGAGTTGTTTGATGGTTGGTCCGAAGGGATTACCAGAATATAATTGGTTTGCTTCTCATGAGGCTCAATAATATGTTTACATCTCACGTAAGTTATATTACAGTGTCTCAATCTTCACCAAAATGTCAAATCTATCAATGTCTACAAGCTATTCTTTCTTTGTTTGCCAATGCATATATTACTGGTGGAATTCTTCAATTTGAGTTAAAAACTCAGACATGGTTAACTTTGGGTTTGCTTAACTTTCCTATCTTGTACATCCCTCCACTATTGGAATTGAAGCACTCCACTAGTCATCAGCTTCAATTCTCCGATTTGAGTTCATGCTAGTGCTAGTCGCTAAACTCAGGCTGAAATGCTCCCACTATTGATGGTATATTAGTGAGTCAATATCATATCATAACTTTTGTTTTGCCTTTTCGACATATCTACCATATGTATTCCCATCACTAAAGTGGAAGCTGTGTGTAAATAGTCAAGCTTAGTCTTGAATCTGGGATCATACCGAAACTAAGTTGGGATCATACCGAAACTAACTATTAAACTCGGGCCCAAATGCTCCCACAATTGCAAGTTATTTGAGATTGGGCAACAAAACCTCATTCCGTAGTATCGAATCAAAGGTAGTAGTAAGTATAATTTGCCTTTTCGACATATCTGTTGTATGTATTCCCTTCCACTAAAATGTAACTTGTGTGCAAATCCTCAAGGTTAGTCTTGAATCTAGGACCATACTGAAACTTAACTATTAAATTGGGGCTCAAATGCTCCCACAATTGTATGTTGTTATTTAAAGATTGGGCAACAGAACCTCATTCCGTCATAGTGAGTCAAAGGTAGTCGTAGGTATCATTCGGTGGGTCGACAGAACACCAATCCTCGGTTATGAGATCACGAATGTGGAAGCGAAGTTTTTGTTTTCTCGAGTAGAACCTCATGAAAGTTGAAGCAGCATTCCTAGAGAGATTTCCAAGGGATTTTGATCAAAGGAAAGGGGAGTTTGTTTTGTGAAATCAATCAGTCTTTTTCAAATAATAAGATAATTTTGATCAAAATAAGGTAATATATAATACATGTATTGTGATAAACAAGGTGTTCCCATTCAAAGGTCGCGTGGCCTAATGGATAAGGCGCTCGCCTCCGGAGCGGGAGATTGTGGGTTCGAGTCCCACCGTGATCGTTTCTCCTTTTATTTGTCTTTTCCTCTTTGGTTTTTGGGTCAAGAAGTTATATCATATTATGCTTTATTACTACTGTTTTTTCTTTTCCCTTTTTCAATTCTATCATGATTTGCTTTTCTTCTAAGGTTCACATTATAATTATCTTCTAAGGCAAAGCATTTTATTACAATTCTCTTTCTCTTTCTTTTTCTTCTTTTCGTAATTTGTTACACTATTAGCACTTATGTCTTGGGTTCGAAACCCAATTTCTCACTTCTCTATTACATCTCTCTCCTCTCTCTGGGATCACTTCTCATTGAGATCTTGGCCATGGAAAGGGTTGTTGAATACATACTTAAGGTTCAAAAATGCCCCTCACATCGACTTCCTAGAATCATATGGGAAGCAAGCAAAACGATCTAGAAGATGCATAAAAGCAAAAATTTGTGTTCCGGTTGGATGCAAGATATGAAAAAGTGGTTTGATAAATGGGATGCAACACATTTGCTTCATGATGATGCAACACTAGATTCCTCTGTAACTGAGGCCTTTTTGCAACACCAATGTATCATGACATGGGAAAAATGTGGAGGCTCACACTTTATACATTATACTACACATGTTGCACCTAACTACAAAACCATATTCTTTGCGGAACGGGGGAACCATACACAACGATACATATTAGAGGCCACTCAGTTGGCTTCTATTTGAACCATTGCTTCCATGTGACTTAACTCACATGCATTGTGATATGAGACGGGGCGTTGGAGCACAAGTGATGAGAGTGGTCAACATACACACCCTAAACAAGTTCGAGAGTCTGAGTAACACACTTTGATACAATGCTCTACCTTTGATCATATTTGACCATGCTTTCCACACATCTTCGACCAAGCCCAATCCTTGCACGAATTTCTCTCACAACCACAATGTACACTCTTGATTGCAACATTCATTGGTAAAGTTCTTGAACATCGAGAGTCGTTACTCACTTTCACACGTATCACGTGAAATGTAATTATTTTGGTCTCATAGGTCATATTTGACCTCCGAAGACGATAATATAACCTATCTATCTATTTCTTGTAAATAATGCCTGTGATTTATATTACAGAAGAAAACACCATCATGACCAAGCTACAACCACCTTACAAGCTGGTGGGATCTTAAATACTGTGAATTAGGAATCGACAACGGTTTGGTTTTGGCTTAACTGGTTTGGCCTTGTCCAAACTTGAAACGAACTGGTTTGGCCCAAATTGGTTCGGTTCGGCGTTAGCCATCCCAAACCAAGCTCAAGCCTAAATTGAAATGAACCGAATCGCCAAACCATTTAAAAACAATTTAACGGTTCAATTTAGGTTTGAGCCGAGTCGTTGCCGATTCCTGTTGGGAACTCAATCCCACCATACACACCAATTTACCTATTTAGATGACGAATATGATACGACTTGTCACCTTGCAAATTGGCTCTCTTCATGGTTAAGATTATGTATCAATCGCCAGAAAAAGAAGAAATCATTTTAAACTTTACATCATATTTCTTCACCCCAACTTGTGAAAAGACAATGAAGGCATTTTGTATATTCCAATTGAACCATAGTCCCCCAATATCTCTAGAAATAAAAAATAATTAGGAAATGGGGCATCATACCACTTTTCTCCATATATGTTGTTGTAAACTAGTTGAATGAAGATAGTCTTACTCTAGTTAGGGACATATATACTAAATTTATACACCTAAAATGGATGCATACAATGTTATAATTCCATTGAACAAAAGAAGAACCATATTATACTAGCAATATTTCTACCATTAAATATATCTACCAATGGTAAAGATCCAACCATAACACTCCAAATGAACACCTTAGCCCATAGCATAATCGAGAACACCAACCTCCCTTGATCATATGAAACGACTAGGTAATGGGCTAATGAAAAACCTATGCCTTTATAACACTTTCTTTCATCCAATAACTTTTGTCAATCAACTTGTGATAGACATGATTTGTTTTTATTATGATCAATCTCCTATTTCCAACAAATGCCAAAGGGTGTTCTTGCGATATGCCATCTAAAATCAGGAATTGAATGGTGCAATGGCAATAATCCTCGTAACTTCTCCCAAATAAAGTTATAAACTCTTGAAAAACGACGTGTTGATCTTGTTATTTGGAAGGCCATTAATTTTCTTTATGAAACCACCATAGCAACCTCACTTTTATCAAACCTAATTTGGCCAGTTGGTTCAATCGAAAATTAAGACATTGTTTACCTTCCCACCGTATAAATTGGCAGATCCCCTTTCTTGTGAAAGATGCCATAGCACAAAATCCAACATACTCTGCCAAGATGCCATCAAATGATTATTGATCACATACCTTCCATATTTGACATGCCTCGTAGAACTAATAAATTCTACCAATTAGTTTCAACCTTCATGTTTCCAATCTCAATTCATGTTTTCTGAATAAAGTATGCCACAATTTCTATCCAAGACTGTATACTCTCAAACTTCAAACATAAATTAAATGAAGCTAAACCAATGAGCTACCACATGCTCATGTAAATTCAATACTGATGCTCCACTAAAATGTTTAAGAGTAAAAATATTATACCACGCAACCGATATGACACTTTCTCCTTTAAATGTGACACCATTTCTGAAGCTTTTATAGAGACCCACGCTCGAGCCAACTGCACCATCGCTACATCTTGACTTTAGAGTTACATTATGCAGCCATGGACAATCCTACAATATATTTACGAGCTAAGAGTGCAACCATTTTTTACTAAATTCACAATGGTTAATGGAATGAGCGCGTAATTATTTTCAAAACACGAGTGTCACTTTTAAGCAACTATTTTCGAAATCAAACTCAAAAGTACAATTGTTAAACTAACCACTCCAAATTTTTCACTTTGTTTATGGGGTGAGAGAGTTTCGAACTCTCGACCTCAGGATTTCTCGAAGCTATGAGACCTACGCGCTGACCAACTGCGCCACCACCCCTACATGTCAGTTTTGAGTATAAGTATGAAGATTATTGCTTCAATGAAGGCGAATAGGCCCGATTCCCTAAAACTCATAGCCCAAGGATGGAGAAAGACTGTCTCGACCTCGAAGATTGCAAATAGCAACCCTAGAATAGCTAAATAATGGTAACTTAAAATCGAGATGTGGGGGTGGTGCAGTTGGCTAGAGCATGGGTGGCAATGCGACCTTTCGTAACTAAATTTGCAATATTTTATGGCGTGACAAGTTAATCTTGTCGATTCTGGAAGCTTTCAAGTAAAATGCATACTTTTGAAACCAAAGTGTCAATTTTAAGTTCTAATATTTAAAAAGAGAATTAAACTGCCAATTTTAAGCTCACCCTTCCAAGTTTATGATGCGGCTCTAAGGTTTCATCGACTATATGGAGTTGGAGAGTTTGAGACCTACGAGCTCGACAATTGCCCCTCCATCCTGACTTTGATATGTGTATGCTCTGAAAAATCTAAGCTAATATTCACATCAAAGCATCTCTTTGGAGCTACTCACCTGAAGCCATGGACAATTTGGAAATATATTAAATGGGTGGCAATGCAATCTCCCTTAACTATATTTGCAATATTTTATGGCATGATAGGGTAATCTTCGCAAAGCTTCCTAGTTAAATGCATAATCTTCCCGAACCTCAGGATTTCTCCCTGTTATGAGACCTACGTGCAACATCTTGACATCAATCAACGTTTTCCCTAAGTTAGTTTTTTGGTAGAGCGATTGCGTAATCGTCTTGAAGTCATATTTTTGTAACTAGAATCTCTCTTTTAAGCAATTATTTTTTATATCGAAGTCAAAGTGTCTATTTTAAGCTCACTAGTTCAAGTTTAGGATGAGCTTGTAAGGTTTCATGGATTATGCGGACAATGAGCTTCGAAAACTCGACCTCAAGATTTCTTGATGCTATGAGACCCACGCTCTAGCCAACTGCACCACCCCCACATCTTGATTTTAAGTTACCATTATGAAGCCATGGACAATCTTACAATATATTTGCGAGGTAAGAGCGCAATCTTTTTTTACTAAATTTGCAATGGTTAATTGCATGAGCACGTAATTATTTTCGAAACCCAAGTGTCAGTTTTAAGCAATTATTTTTGAAATCAAACTCAAAAGTGGAATTCTTATTTTCGAAACCCAAGTGTAAGTTTTAAGCAACTATTTTCGAAATCAAATTCAAAAGTGGAATTGTTGAACTAACCACTCAAATTTTATGACAAGGTTGTAAGGTTTCCTTGTTTATGGGGTGAGAGAGTTTCGAACTCTCGACCTCAGGATTTCTCTAAGCTATGAGACCTACGCGGTAACCAACTGCGCCACCACCCCTACATGTTGGTTTTGAGTATAAGTATGAAGATTATTGCTTCAATGAAGGCGAATAGGCCCGATTCCCTAAAACTCATAGCCCAAGGATGGAGAAAGACTGTCTCGACCTCGAAGATTGCAAATAGCAACCCTAGAATAGCTAAGTAATAGTAACTTAAAATCGAAATGTAGGGGTGGTGCCGTTGGCTAGAGCATGGGTGTCAATGCGACCTTTCGTAACTAAATTTGCAATATTTTATGGCGTGACATGTTAATCTTGTCGATTCCCGAAGCTTTCTAGTAAAATGCATACTTTTGAAACCAAAGTTTATGATGCGGTTGTAAGGTTTCATCGATTATATGGAGTGACAAGGTCATTGTAAGGTTTCCTTGTTTATGGGGTGAGAGAGTTTCGAACTCTCGACCTCAGGATTTCTCGAAGCTATGAGATCTACGCGCTGACCAACTGCGCCACCACCCCTACATGTCAGTTTTGAGTATAAGTATGAAGATTATTGCTTCAATGAAGGCGAATAGGCCCGATTCCCTAAAACTCATAGCCCAAGGATGGAGAAAGACTGTCTCGACCTCGAAGATTGCAAATAGCAACCCTAGAATAGCTAAATAATGGTAACTTAAAATCGAGATGTGGGGGTGGTGCAGTTGGCTAGAGCATGGGTGGCAATGCGACCTTTCGTAACTAAATTTGCAATATTTTATGGCGTGACAAGTTAATCTTGTCGATTCTGGAAGCTTTCTAGTAAAATGCATACTTTTGAAACCAAAGTGTCAATTTTAAGTTCTAATATTTAAAAAGAGAATTAAACTGCCAATTTTAAGCTCACCCTTCCAAGTTTATGATGCGGCTCTAAGGTTTCATCGACTATATGGAGTTGGAGAGTTTGAGACCTACGAGCTCGACAATTGCCCCTCCATCCTGACTTTGACATGTGTATGCTCTGAAAAATCTAAGCTAATATTCACATCAAAGCATCTCTTTGGAGCTACTCACCTGAAGGAAGCCATGGACAATTTGGAAATATATTAAATGGGTGGCAATGCAATCTCCCTTAACTATATTTGCAATATTTTAAGGCATGATAGGGTAGTCTTCGCAAAGCTTCCTAGTTAAATGCATAATCTTCCCGAACCTCAGGATTTCTTATTATAGATCTAGGTACTAAAGTAAGCTTAAGATAAGGATAAAGAAATGAAAGATAGAAAGGAGAAAGAGAAAGAAGGGTGCCGATCCACCCGACCACCCCCGAGCGAAGGGATCGAGACGGACTCGAGCCTCGATCGGCGTCCCATACCACCGCCGTGGCGTCGAGTCGTACCTGGTGCTGGCGCGCTCGCTACAAGAGTTGACCCACCACACGAGCAGAGTCTCGATGTAGTCAAAAGATCCTCAAATGAGGGTAGCTAGGCCTCTTATTTATAGCGATACCCAAGGCCCCCAGGCAAGTTCACTCTTGACCTAATGGGTTGTCTCAATCCTGATGATTAAAAGTAATCCTCCCCTTCTTTACACTCTCGTTTAACCCTCACACTTATCCACGTGTATAGAATACTACGGTAAATTCTTACCACGGGATATTATATGGTCATGCCCGTAACATACTCCCCCTCTTTAAAACATTGCACTCTTGCAATGGAAAGTTAGGGAAGTTAGTTCTAAGAGTATTTTCGCGTTCCCATGTGGCATCTTTTATTGATTTATCCATCCATTTTATTTTAAATTCTCGGATTTCTTTAGTACGTAATTTTTTTGTTTTAACATCAAGAATTCTTTCTGGTACATGTGGTTTAGAAGATAATTCTTCAGAAGTAACCAGAGTTTCAGTCGTAACTGTATTGTCGCTAGAACCTAGAAGTTCTTTTAGACGACTCACATGAAAGACTAGATGAATTCCGACACCATCGGGAAGAGCGAGACGATAGGCTGATGACCCAATGCGTTTGAGGACTGTAAAAGGTCCACAAAACCGTGGGGCTAACTTAGCGCACTTACCCGTAGACAATGTCTTAGAATTGTGAGGTACACATAAAAATACCTTCTGTCCAAGGTTGAATACACGAGGTTGCCTATGATGATCGTTATAAAAACACGCTCTATCTTGAGCTGTTTTTATATTATGTCGTGCAATATGCAACATATCTTGCATATCCCGAAGAAAGTTTTGCGTACTTCGCAACTCATCATGATGTGTATTAACATCAATCGGGGCTCGTGGCTGAAAACCATACATCAACATAAAAGGACTATATCCCGTCGACGTATGCTTGGAGTTGTTATAAGCAAACTCCAAAATTGGGAGATAACGTTCCCATTTTGTTGGTTTTGCACCAACGTATGCTCGAAGCATGTCCTTAATAATTTGATTTACTCGTTTTGTCTGTCCATCGGATTGAGGATGATCCGTGGAGCTCATGCTCAACGTAGTTTCTAACTTCTTAAAGACTTGTGTCCAGAAGTCACTAGTAAACTTTGGATCTCGAACACTCACAATATCCATCGGTAACCCATAAAAACGAAACAATTCGTCAACGAATTGGTAAGCCAATTCAGGAGCTGTTACCGTGGTTTTAGTAGCAATAAATCTGGCCATTTTAGTTAGTCGATCAACGACAACCCAGATGGCATCATGACCTTTTTGGGTGCGAGGAAGGCTAACAATAAAATCCATGGATATACTTTCCCACTTATTATTGGGAATGTCCAAGGGATGTAAAAGTCCTGCGGCTTTAAGTCGCTCGGCTTTGTTAACCTGACACTGGTGACATTTAGTCACATAGCTATGTATGTCAGGACGCATCTTAGGCCAATAAAATTGAGTGGAGATGAGAACGAGTGTACGATGTATTCCAGGGTGCCCTACTGAGGGTGCATCATGGCATTCAAAAAGAATCCTCTTTTTGACCTCGGGTAAATCTGGAACACAAACCTTCCCATTACGGTAGAGCAAACCGTTAGCAATGTGGAAGTATTCCTTCGAGGATGTGGTGGTGTCTGTTCCAGACTCAACTCTTGCCCAATATTTTGCGAAATAATTATCATCAGGATACTTTCCTCGAAGGTGATCATAGAGATCTGATGATATTGCAGTGAAGCTAAGCATGTTAACTTCACGGATGCGACTTAGTGCATCAGCGACAGTGTTCATGGAACCTTTACGATATCGTATGGAAAAATCAAAGTCCTGGATGAGATCAGCCCATCGTGCCTTACGACCTTTCAGGTCTTGTTGGTCACAAAAATATTTCAAGGACTCGTGGTCCGTAGTTACCACAAAGTGATTTCCATAAAGATAATGGCGCCATGTTTTGAGCGCATGTATAACTGCAAATAATTCCTTTTCTTGAACGGTATACCGACATTGAGCAGAATCAAGTTTCTTACTCTCGAATGCTATTGGTTTACCATCTTGATACAAGACAACACCTATAGCATAATCGCTTGCATCGGTTTTAACCTCAAAAGGTTTTGAAGGATCGGGTAAAAGAAGTGAAGGAGCGTTGCAAACCAGGTCCTTGAGTTCCTTAAAGGCAAGGTCTAGTGTAGCATTCCACACAATAGGTTTTGTAGACTTACGCGTTTGACCTTTTAAAAGATCAGTAAACGGCGTCGTCAATTGGGAGTAATTATGAAGAGACTTTCGCAAAAACCCCACAAAACCAAGGAATGATCGAACTTCTCGAATATTCCGAAGAGTGGGCCAAAGCTTGATTTTCTCAATGCGAGAAGGATCAATTTCAACTCCTTGTTCGGTTATGAGATGTCCTAGATAAGTAATTGATTTCTTGAAGAACTCACATTTTGAGATTTTCGCATAAAACTGTTTGTCACGCAATGTTTGTAAAACAAAGCGGACATGTCTAGCATGTTCTTGTAATGTACGGCTATAAACTAAAATATCATCCAAGAAAATAACGACAAATTTTCCAAGTTGTTCTCGGAAAATGTCATTCATTTCTTGTTGAAAAGTAGCCGGAGCATTGGTCAAACCAAAAGGCAGGACCAAAAACTCGTAATGGCCATAGCGCGTACGAAATGCCGTTTTAGGAACATCGTCCTCACTTATTCGTATTTGATGGTAGCCAGTACGGAGATCAAGTTTCGTAAAATACCGAGCTCCCTGGAGACGGTCAATTAGATCGTCAGCCCGGGGCAATGGATACGAATTCTTGATCGTCACTTTATTCAAGCGTCGGTAATTAATACACATACGCCATGTGCCCTCTTTCTTTTTAACCAAGAGAACTGGTGCACCCCATGGAGATTTACTATAACGTATATAACCCATTCGTAAATAGTCCTTGAGTATACCTCATCTTCTTCGGATCGACTTAAGCGATACGGAGGTATACTTATTGGTGCAACACCAGGTACAATATCTATACGATGGTCTATATTACGTTTAGGAGGTAACCCATCAGGTAGTTCACTTGGAAAAACATCATGAAAATCATTTAAGATTTCATCAAGTTGTTGTTGTTCAAAATATGTTAATTGAATCGGGACATTATCGATATTGTAAACGTGAATGTCCGGATCAAGTACACAATAAAATAACGTAGAACAAGACAACTCGGATATTGATGGACACGAGGAAACAATCGAGAGGGATTGTTTTTTTACACATTGAATAAAATGCGTACAATCGTTTAGTACAAAAGAAATGGAATGACGAACCCAATCAATCAATGAAGAAGAGTTTTTATTATAAAACCAGGGATAACCCAGTATTACATCGGTGGTACAAAGATTCATTACATGGAAGTCTACTTCCTCTATATAAGTATCAATAGAAATTCCTAATGAATGAATCGCCCCGTTGATGTATTGTACTCTTCCATCAGCCAAGTGCACCATGTAGGTGTGATCACTTACGGTGGGTTGGATTCCCCATATCTGAACCAAACGATCATTCACAAAATTGTGTGAGATTCTCGAATCAAATAAAAATTGTACGGGAGATCCATTGATATACCCGTTTGCACGTAGTAAATCATTGGGACCCAATACATAGTGAGGGAAAGAACATTGACAATTACTTAAATGATGTGTATAGACCTGAAGGACATTAGGAATCTGACCTTTATGGTCTGCAGCTTTAGCTTTGTTGTTGTGCTCTTTCCGTTGGAGCTTTCGACATTGATCTTTTGTATGACCCTTCTTTTTGCAGAATACACAAAAAGGATGTTGTCGCTTACAATCGCGATCCAGGAATTCGTTGGGTGTCTTGCGTTTCCCAACAAATTGCGACTGCTTAGTCCCGGGCGCTTCGTTGGGTTTGTTATGGTCCTTCTTCAAAGTGCGTTGATAGCGAAGAACTATTTCAATGGCCTCTTCGAAGGATTTTGGATCCTTATCGTGCACTATCCAGTGATAGTCCGAATTGGGGATGCCATTGACAAAACAAGCTATCAACAACCAATTGTCCCCTTCTAGACCCGATTTTTGGATTTGGGTTCTAGCATGGTGAACATAGTCTTCTAGCGAGGAAAATTTCCTGCTAGAGAGGTTCATTAAAGCTTGTGCTGCCTCGGTTCGAGAGGGAGGTTGCAGAAATTGGCCCTTAAAAACCGTGACAAAATCTGTCCAGGTATCGGGCAATTTCCCCATAGTACGGAGGCCACGCCACCAGGCGGCGGCCTTACCCCCGAGTTCTCGGCTGACATATGCAATCTTCGTACTATCTGGCGTGGGATAGAGCTCAAAATGAGACTCCCATCGTCCCAGCCATGTGCAGATTGCTTCTTCGGTTCTTTCCTTTTTGTCTCCCTTAAATGGCTTAACGACAAATGATGGTTCACCTTGTCGCTCATCAGGTCTATTAGTCTCACGTTGTAGACTAATGACACGTGCCTCAAGAGCACTCTGAGATTGTCGAAGTTCGGTCATTTGTTGAGCGGTGAAACTAAGGTATTGGGTTATTTGTGCCAAATACATCTCAGTGGACATTTGTCCAGGAGGATTCCCTTGAGTTCCTTCCGCTTGAGCGGATGCCATCGGGTCGTTAATTTGAGCCATTAAAAATTATTTCTGGAAAAGAAATAGGATAAGGTCAGAGATATAGTCATAACATCATGTCGTGATGTAAACATATCATGGGCGAGCATTAATCGATATCATTATCTCACGTCAATACCCCTCTAGACGTATGAGATGAGGTTCAAGATCAGGTTACTATGGTAACACAAAGGTGTTTTAAAAACCATGGGGGTGACAAATAAATGTCTTTCCCTGATCTCTATATCGATTTTTTCATGGTGGCTCCCCGAGGCTCAACCATGTATGTTCGCGTCATGAATAGTTTATACACGAAAAAAATGTTAATAATAAACTATGTTTCGGTGCCCACATATGTGGTTTCGGCTCTTTAAGTCCTATTACGAGGACCCCGAGGTGCACTTAGACCTTAAGTCTAAACATGTGTTATAGTCATATGTATCAAGGATGTTGTATGGTCTTGGTCATATTTGAACTCGAGACCTCGAGAACAAATACATTAAACACTTGAGCCAACCAAGTAAGTTGCTCTTCTCGAATGCTTAATGTTTGATGCGTATAAGAGATATGCGAGGCAATTGATCATATATGTTTTTTTAAAAGAACATATATGTCAAGTCGCCCTCATTTACCAAAACTATTTTGGTACGCCAAAGTGCAACCTAATGGTCAAGCCAAATGAGCCCTTGTTTCGTAGTAGGCTCACGTGGGCCATCACATGGTCACGTCATTACGAATGCCTCTCGTAAGAACGAGCTCATGATGGCATCGTATCCATGTAACGAGGGAGGGATGTTGGATACGTGCATCATTGGAGCGACCTCACTTGAAGTGGGTCAAGCCCTACGTACTCAACATCATTTTGGCTATTGGCGTTTCTTTACGTAACGAAATCGAGGTCGTCAACGGGGTTATCAACAATAAAAAAATGTTGAAAAAGGGATGGTGACAACGCCATTCTCACAAAAATGTGAGGACGGCTACCAACATCCTTTTCCCGACCATGACAACTTTCGATATAATCACGTAATAACGAATATACACATATGTTTACTTATCATATATATACGATCAAATACGTATATATGTGACCACATATGCCTATATTAAACATATCGTTATAGTAAATAGCCACAAATGATGTGATCAAGATACGTAATCGAGGTATATACCTCTACGCACACGAAACATCCACAAATAAGAGATCATCGTAATACGCAATGGAGGTATTGACCTCTTACGCATACGAGACCAAACGCATATCGTTTACAACAAATCAAGGTATTAAACTCATACGCAAACGTAACATATGTTCGTGAACGTATTACGTAATTGAGGTATTAACCTCGTACGCATACGACACTCATCACATATTATTAATATGTCAAACGAGGTATTGACCTCGTGCACATATGTAAACGTTTTAGATAATCAATTAAAGACCACTACAACATCATTGACTTAATGAAAAAAATTACATATAAACTAAACACATGATTAGATGGGAGAAGAGAGAATAGAAAGAAAAATTATGGAAAGCGTTACCGAAGTTCTTTGTTGATCGTTGTCTGGATCAAGGCCAACCGCACAACGATCGATCAGCATCAATCAAAAGACAAATGAAAAACAAAGAAACATTAGTACAAAAATCTGATACCAAATATTATAGATCTAGGTACTAAAGTAAGCTTAAGATAAGCATAAAGAAATGAAAGATAGAAAGGAGAAAGAGAAAGAAGGGTGCCGATACACCCGACCACCCCCGAGCGAAGGGATCGAGACGGACTCGAGCCTCGATCAGCGTCCCATACCACCGCCGTGGCGTCGAGTCCTACATGGTGCTGGCGCGCTCGCTACAAGAGTTGACCCACCACACGAGCAGAGTCTTGATGTAGTCAAAAGATCCTCAAATGAGGGTAGCTAGGCCTCTTATTTATAGCGATACCCAAGGCCCCCAGGCAAGTTCACTCTTGACCTAATGGGTTGTCTCAATCCCGAGGATTAAAAGTAATCCTCCCCTTCTTTACACTCTCGTTTAACCCTCACACTTATCCACGTGTATAGAATACTACGGTAAATTCTTACCACAGGATATTATATGGTCATGCCCGTAACATTTCTCCCTGTTATGAGACCTACGTGCAACATCTTGACATCAATCAACGTATTCCCTAAGTTAGTTTTTTGGTAGAGCGATTGCGTAATCGTCTTGAAGTCATATTTTTGTAACTAGAATCTCTCTTTTAAGCAATTATTTTTTATATCGAAGTCAAAGTGTCTATTTTAAGCTCACTAGTTCAAGTTTAGGATGAGCTTGTAAGGTTTCATGGATTATGCGGACAATGAGCTTCGAAAACTCGACCTCAAGATTTCTCGATGCTATGAGACCCACGCTCTAGCCAACTGCACCACCCCCACATCTTGATTTTAAGTTACCATTATGAAGCCATGGACAATCTTACAATATATTTGCGAGGTAAGAGCGCAATCTTTTTTTACTAAATTTGCAATGGTTAATGGCATGAGCACGTAATTATTTTCGAAACCCAAGTGTCAGTTTTAAGCAATTATTTTTGAAATCAAACTCAAAAGTGGAATTCTTATTTTCGAAACCCAAGTGTAAGTTTTAAGCAACTATTTTCGAAATCAAATTCAAAAGTGGAATTGTTGAACTAACCACTCAAATTTTATGACAAGGTTGTAATGTTTCCTTGTTTATGGGGTGAGAGAGTTTCGAACTCTCGACCTCAGGATTTCTCGAAGCTATGAGACCTACGCGCTAACCAACTGCGCCACCACCCCTACATGTTGGTTTTGAGTATAAGTATGAAGATTATTGCTTCAATGAAGGCGAATAGGCCCGATTCCCTAAAACTCATAGCCCAAGGATGGAGAAAGACTGTCTCGACCTCGAAGATTGCAAATAGCAACCCTAGAATAGCTAAGTAATAGTAACTTAAAATCGAAATGTAGGGGTGGTGCCGTTGGCTAGAGCATGGGTGTCAATGCGACCTTTCGTAACTAAATTTGCAATATTTTATGGCGTGACATGTTAATCTTGTCGATTCCCGAAGCTTTCTAGTAAAATGCATACTTTTGAAACCAAAGTTTATGATGCGGTTGTAATGTTTCATCAATTATATGGAGTGACAAGGTCATTGTAAGGTTTCCTTGTTTATGGGGTGAGAGAGTTTCGAACTCTCGACCTCAGGATTTCTCGAAGCTATGAGATCTACGCGCTGACCAACTGCGCCACCACCCCTACATGTCAGTTTTGAGTATAAGTATGAAGATTATTGCTTCAATGAAGGCGAATAGGCCCGATTCCCTAAAACTCATAGCCCAAGGATGGAGAAAGACTGTCTCGACCTCGAAGATTGCAAATAGCAACCCTAGAATAGCTAAATAATGGTAACTTAAAATCGAGATGTGGGGGTGGTGCAGTTGGCTAGAGCATGGGTGGCAATGCGACCTTTCGTAACTAAATTTGCAATATTTTATGGCGTGACAAGTTAATCTTGTCGATTCTGGAAGCTTTCTAGTAAAATGCATACTTTTGAAACCAAAGGGTCAATTTTAAGTTCTAATATTTAAAAAGAGAATTAAACTGCTAATTTTAAGCTCACCCTTCCAAGTTTATGATGCGGCTCTAAGGTTTCATCGACTATATGGAGTTGGAGAGTTTGAGACCTACGAGCTCGACAATTGCCCCTCCATCCTGACTTTGATTTGTGTATGCTCTGAAAAATCTAAGTTAATATTCACATCAAAGCATCTCTTTGGAGCTACTCACCTGAAGCCATGGACAATTTGGAAATATATTAAATGGGTGGCAATGCAATCTCCCTTAACTATATTTGCAATATTTTATGGCATGATAGGGTAATCTTCGCAAAGCTTCCTAGTTAAATGCATAATCTTCCCGAACCTCAGGATTTCTCCCTGTTATGAGACCTACGTGCAACATCTTGACATCAATCAACGTTTTCCCTAAGTTAGTTTTTTGGTAGAGCGATTGCGTAATCGTCTTGAAGTCATATTTTTGTAACTAGAATATCTCTTTTAAGCAATTATTTTTTATATCGAAGTCAAAGTGTCTATTTTAAGCTCACTAGTTCAAGTTTAGGATGAGCTTGTAAGGTTTCATGGATTATGCGGACAATGAGCTTCGAAAACTCGACCTCAAGATTTCTCGATGCTATGAGACCCACGCTCTAGCCAACTGCACCACCCCCACATCTTGATTTTAAGTTACCATTATGAAGCCATGGACAATCTTACAATATATTTGCGAGGTAAGAGCGCAATCTTTTTTTACTAAATTTGCAATGGTTAATGGCATGAGCACGTAATTATTTTCGAAACCCAAGTGTCAGTTTTAAGCAATTATTTTTGAAATCAAACTCAAAAGTGGAATTCTTATTTTCGAAACCCAAGTGTAAGTTTTAAGCAACTATTTTCGAAATCAAATTCACAAGTGGAATTGTTGAACTAACCACTCAAATTTTATGACAAGGTTGTAAGGTTTCCTTGTTTATGGGGTGAGAGAGTTTCGAACTCTCGACCTCAGGATTTCTCGAAGCTATGAGACCTACGCGCTAACCAACTGCGCCACCACCCCTACATGTTGGTTTTGAGTATAAGTATGAAGATTATTGCTTCAATGAAGGCGAATAGGCCCGATTCCCTAAAACTCATAGCCCAAGGATGGAGAAAGACTGTCTCGACCTCGAAGATTGCAAATAGCAACCCTAGAATAGCTAAGTAATAGTAACTTAAAATCGAAATGTAGGGGTGGTGCCGTTGGCTAGAGCATGGGTGTCAATGCGACCTTTCGTAACTAAATTTGCAATATTTTATGGCGTGACATGTTAATCTTGTCGATTCCCGAAGCTTTCTAGTAAAATGCATACTTTTGAAACCAAAGTTTATGATGCGGTTGTAATGTTTCATCAATTATATGGAGTGACAAGGTCATTGTAAGGTTTCCTTGTTTATGGGGTGAGAGAGTTTCAAACTCTCGACCTGAGGATTTCTCGAAGCTATGAGACCTACGCGCTGACCAACTGCGCCACCACCCCTACATGTCAGTTTTGAGTATATGTATGAAGATTATTGCTTCAATGAAGGCGAATAGGCCCGATTCCCTAAAACTCATAGCCCAAGGATGGAGAAAGACTGTCTCGACCTCGAAGATTGCAAATAGCAACCCTAGAATAGCTAAATAATGGTAACTTAAAATCGAGATGTGGGGGTGGTGCAGTTGGCTAGAGCATGGGTGGCAATGCGACCTTTCGTAACTAAATTTGCAATATTTTATGGCGTGACAAGTTAATCTTGTCGATTCTGGAAGCTTTCTAGTAAAATGCATACTTTTGAAACCAAAGTGTCAATTTTAAGTTCTAATATTTAAAAAGAGAATTAAACTGCCAATTTTAAGCTCACCCTTCCAAGTTTATGATGCGGCTCTAAGGTTTCATCGACTATATGGAGTTGGAGAGTTTGAGACCTACGAGCTCGACAATTGCCCCTCCATCCTGACTTTGATTTGTGTATGCTCTGAAAAATCTAAGTTAATATTCACATCAAAGCATCTCTTTGGAGCTACTCACCTGAAGCCATGGACAATTTGGAAATATATTAAATGGGTGGCAATGCAATCTCCCTTAACTATATTTGCAATATTTTATGGCATGATAGGGTAATCTTCGCAAAGCTTCCTAGTTAAATGCATAATCTTCCCGAACCTCAGGATTTCTCCCTGTTATGAGACCTACGTGCAACATCTTGACATCAATCAACGTTTTCCCTAAGTTAGTTTTTTGGTAGAGCGATTGCGTAATCGTCTTGAAGTCATATTTTTGTAACTAGAATATCTCTTTTAAGCAATTATTTTTTATATCGAAGTCAAAGTGTCTATTTTAAGCTCACTAGTTCAAGTTTAGGATGAGCTTGTAAGGTTTCATGGATTATGCGGACAATGAGCTTCGAAAATCGACCTCAAGATTTCTCGATGCTATGAGACCCACACTCTAGCCAACTGCACCACCCCCACATCTTGATTTTAAGTTACCATTATGACGCCATGGACAATCTTACAATATATTTGCGAGGTAAGAGCGCAATCTTTTTTTACTAAATTTGCAATGGTTAATGGCATGAGCACGTAATTATTTTCGAAACCCAAGTGTCAGTTTTAAGCAATTATTTTTGAAATCAAACTCAAAAGTGGAATTCTTATTTTCGAAACCCAAGTGTAAGTTTTAAGCAACTATTTTCGAAATCAAATTCAAAAGTGGAATTGTTGAACTAACCCAGGCAAGTTCACACTTGGCCTAATGGGTTGTCTCAATCCTGATGATTAAAAGTAATCCTCCCCTTCTTTACACTCTCGTTTAACCCTCACACTTATCCACGTGTATAAAATACTACGGTAAATTCTGACCATGGGATATTAGATGGTCATGCCCCTAACATACTCCCCCTCTTTAAAACATTGCACTCTTGCAATGGAAAGTTAGGGAAGTTAGTTATGAGAGTACTTTCGCGTTCCCATGTGGCATCTTTTATTGATTTATCCATCCATTTTATTTTAAATTCTCGTATTTCTTTAGTACGTAATTTTTTTGTTTTAACATCGAGAATTCTTTCTAGTACATGTGGTTTAGAAGATACATGTTCAGAAGTAACCAAAGTTTCAGTTGTAATTGTATTGTCGCCAGAACCTAGAAGTTCTTTTAGAATATTCACATGAAAGAATGGATGAATTCCAACACCATCGGGTAGAGCGAGACGATGGGCTGATGACCCAATGCATTTGAGGACTGTAAAAGGTCCACAAAACCGTGGGGCTAACTTTTCGCACTTACCCGTAGACAATGTCTTAGAATTGTGAGGTACACGTAAAAATACCTTCTGTCCAGGGTTGAATACACGAGGTTGCCTATGATGATCGTTATAAAAACACGCTCTATCTTGAGCTGTTTTTATATTATCTCGTGCAATATGCAACATATCTTGCATATCCCGAAGAAAGTTTTGCGTACTTCGCAACTCATCATGATGTATATTAACATCAATCGGGGCTCGTGGCTGAAAACCATACATCAACACAAAAGGACTATATCACGTCGACGTATGCTTGGAGCTATTATAAGCAAACTCCAAAATTGGAAGATAACGTTCCCATTTTGTTGGTTTTGTACCAATGTATGCTCGAAGCATGTCCTCAATAATTTGATTTACTCGTTCTGTTTGTCTATCGGATTGAGGATGATCCATGGACCTCATGCTCAATGTAGTTTCTAACTTCTTGAAGACTTGCGTCCAGGTGTCACGAGTAAATTTTGGATCTCGATCACTCACGATATCCATCGGTAACCCATAAAAACGAAATAACTCGTCAACGAATTGGTAAGCCAATTCAGGAGCTGTTACCATGGTTTTAGTAGCAATAAATCTGGCCATTTTAGTTAGTTGATCAACCACAACCCAGATGGCATCATGGCCTTTTTGGGTGCGAGGAAGGCTAACAATAAAATCCATGGATATACTTTCCCACTTATTATTGGGAATGTCCAAGGAATGTAAAATTCCTGCGGCTTTAAGTCACTCGGCTTTGTTAACCTCACATTGGTGACATTTAGTCACATAGCTATGTATGTCAAGACGCATCTTAGGCCAATAGAATTGAGTGGAGATGAGAACGAGTTGTCGAATACAAGTGTATAATGGACGTATTCACACTATCCCTTTAGGCCATTTGTGTAATTAGCATAAAGGGTAGTTGCCCTAAGTCGGTCACTATATATAGTGACCTTGTAACCTTTTTGTAAGGTTGGATGTTGTATTATTGTTTCTATTGAATAGAAAGTCTTTTGTGCCTCTCTCTCTCTCTCTCTCTCTCTCTCTCTCTCTCTGTGCAACGACCTAGAAACTGTCATACGCAGGTATTCAAACACCAATCGAATGCTTCTTGATCTTCCGCATAGACGACCTCGTCTCCAACATCTGGTATCAGAGCCTGCACAGTAGTCGGTCCTTCAATCTGCTGTCGGCCGTCGTCTCAGCCTGCACAGCATTCGGTTTCCTGCGTCATTCGAAGAAGAGAGAAGAAGAAGAGAAACGAGGCTTGCATCTCATCGCGTTAGATCATCTTCGCTTGGAGTAAGCCAGCAGGTTGTACTCTGTCCCTTGTGATCGTAACCGCTCGAGGTGAAATCCCCTTGTGCAACATTGACACGATCGTGCTCCACCCGGTTAAACGGCATCCGAAGAGGTAATCAAACGCCGCTCATTGTAACCACTCGGTGCAGATCGGTCTTAAGACAACAACCCCAAATTCGTGCTTCATCTGGCTGATCGACATTCGGGAGGATCAGTTGGATCCGTCTCTCTCGTTGCTGCAGTCAACCGAAGCAGAATCGGTCCAGATAATCGGTTTCAATAATCGGTATTCAGCATATATATCCGAAGCGAACCGGGCTCACTCCGACTCGGCAACATTCGGGAAGACCAGTCGGTTCTGTCCCTCAAGCTACCGGAGTCAATTCGAGCAAGTTCCGAAGCCGAACCGACTCGGGTTCAAATCCGACTAGAACGATATCGGGTGAGCCAACCGGCTGCACTCCAACAAGGTTCGTAGTCAACTCCGAACCGAGCTCCGTCAACCGAAACCAAATTTGATGGCATCAACATCCGGCTCGTCAGAAATGAGTCTACGCAAGTTCGATGGATCGAACTTCAACTTCTGGAAGGAACAAATGCAGGACTATCTCATAGTCAAGGGGCAAATCGATCCCATCGAAAATGAAGAACCTCCAGAAGGATACAAACCAATTGAGTGGCAGAAGCTGGACAGAATCGTCCGCGCCACGATTCGGATGCACCTATCGGAATCGGTATACTTTACGGTGCAATCGTGTACGACAGCATTCGAACTGTGGAAAACACTGTCGGACACTTACGAAAAGAAGGTCGCCGCAACAAAGATGTTTCTGATCCGGCGCCTCTACAACTTGCGGATGAAAGAATCCGACTCGGTTCAAGCACACCTCAATGAGTACGAAAGCATAAGCTCCCAAATCTCGTCACAGGGGACGGCAATCGAGGATGAACTCAGAGCAATGATACTCATGAGTAGCCTTCCCTCATCATGGGAAACTTTCGTCACAACCGTGTGCAACGCGTCAACCACGGCTGTTAAATACTCCGAAGTCACGAGCGCAATCCTGACCGAAGCAGCTCGGAGAAAGTCTTTCGCCAAAGACTCAACAGACGACGCTTACGTAGTACAAGGTTCGACAGACCGATCGAACATACGAGGAAGAGATTCCTCACGGCCGCCGAACAATCAGCGAAGACGGAGCCAGTCACGGGATAACCGAATCTGCAACTATTGCAAGAAACCCGGACACATCAAAGCCGACTGCCGCGCACTCAAGAACAAGAACAACAAGAAGAGTGGCCGGCATGAGGAGATCAATTACGTCAGCTTCTCAGCTGATGTGCTACCAGACGACCCGAATATACTATCAATCGAAAATCCAGTCGGATCATAAGTCCTACTCACGACTGAAGAGTCGAGCACATGGCTCTTAGATTCGGGCGCGTCATTTCACGTGACTCCTCATCGATCCCAATTTCGGCAATATACGATCCGTCACTCCGACTCAGTTCGAGTCGGCAACTCACAACACTGTGACATCATCGGAATCGGCACAGTAGAGCTCAACCTTGCAGGTGGCTCTACACTTGTACTCCACAACGTCCGACATGTACCCGAGCTCTCAAGGCCATTGATCTCAGTCGGACAACTAGATGAAGACGGCATTCGTGCCGGTTTTTCTTCGGGAGGGTGGACACTCCACAGGGGGAACCTCCTGCTTGCTAGAGGACCCAAGATACACTCACTGTATCCGTTACATGTTACGCTCAGAGAGGGTAACCTGTTTTTGGTGGATATTCCTGTGTCATCACTATGGCACAGAAGATTAGGACACCTCAGCAAGGCCGGCATTACGCATCTATCTAGAGCCGGATACATCCCTAAACTATCCTTCTCCGACCATCAATTCTGCGAGCATTGCCAGTATGGCAAACAAGCAGCCGCATCACACCCGACATCAGCACCAAGAGAAACGAGACCTCTCGATTTGGTCCATTCGGACGTCTGTGGCCCAATGCCGCATCAGTCTCTAGGCGGTGCCTCTTACTTCGTCACTTTTATTGACGATTCGACTCGAAAGGTGTGGGCTTATCCGATTCGCACCAAAGATCGGGTCTTCTCGATCTTCTCAGATTGGCTCGCTATGGTAGAAAATCAAACCGACCGAAAACTGAAATGCTTTCGGACCGACAATGGGGGAGAGTTCAAATCCGAAGAATTCGTCAAATTCTGCCGACAACGCGGCATCCGACGTGAGTTTACGGCACCACACAGTCCGGAGCAAAACGGGATTGCAGAACGAATGAATCGGACAATCCAAGAAAGGATAGTTTCCATGCTCCAACACTCCGGACTATCGGATGGCTTCTGGGCAGAGGCTCTACTCACGGCAGTACACATAATCAATATGTCGCCAAGTAGACCTCTAGGACTTCAAATTCCTCAGGAACTATGGATCGGCAGTAAGCCGAATTACGACAAGCTGAGGATCTTCGGATGCGAGGCGTACGCCCTTATTCCGAAAGATGATCGCCGAAAACTTGCACCTCGGTCCAGGAAATGCATTTTCCTCGGATATGGATCCGACGGCGAAATGGGATACCGACTTTGGGATCCCGAACGCAGACAAATCGTCCGAAGTTCGGACATTGTGTTCAACGAGTCGGCTATGAATCCATCAGTCGAAAAACCGATCGAAGTCCGAAGGGTAACATTTTCCGATGTGCCGACCCTTCAAGAAGGCCCCGCTCTCAACACACGGTCAGCTTCACGGGTAGCTGAACCTTACACTACCGACTCGGACAACTCCGACTCGGCACAGCAGAACAATCCGCTTTCGGACCATCCGACCTCGATACCCGATGCGACCAGTCCAATCATACCTCGACGATCCGAGAGACTGTCGCAACCTCCGGAGAGGTATTCTCCTGGAATTTTCTTCACCGACGCCGGCGAACCGACGTCTTACGAAGAAGCATCGACATCTGTCGATTCCGCCACCTGGCATCTGGCGATGGAGTCGGAAATGCACTCCATTCGGGCAAACAAGACTTGGGATCTGGTCGAATTACCTAGGAACCGACGTGCTCTTCCTTGCAAGTGGGTTTATCGACTAAAAGAGACGTCTGATTCGACCACCCCAAAGTACAAGGCCAGATTAGTTGCGAAGGGCTTCCGACAAGAATATGGCGTCGACTTCGACGAGATTTTTTCACCAGTGGTGAAAATGACAACCCTTCGTTTTCTACTCGGCGTAGTGGCAGCCGACAACCTGGAGCTGATTCAGCTAGATGTCAAAACAGCATTCCTCCATGGTGATCTTGAAGAGGAAATTTATATGGAGCAGCCAAAAGGCTTCGTTGCTACTGGCCAAGAACATCTAGTCTGCCGACTCAGGAAGAGTCTATACGGCCTCAAACAGGCACCACGACAATGGTACAAGAAGTTCGACGACTTCATCCAATCGATCGGCTTCTCCAAAAGCGATGAGGACCATTGTCTCTTCACCAACACAGCTCAAGATGGATCACCCATCTTCCTCATCATTTACGTGGACGACATGCTAATTTCTGGACGCCACGCGGGCGAACTTGCCGATCTCATTCGGCAACTGCGGTTGAAGTTTGCCATGAAGGACCTCGGTCCGGCACGACACATACTCGGCATGAAGATTAGTCGGCATCGCGATAAACGACATCTTTTTTTGTCTCAGACCGACTATATCCGACGTGTCTTGGAACGCTTCAACATGCAATCAGCCAAATCTGCTTCAACCCCGCTCCCAATGAATCTTCGGCTCTCTCAGCGAGACTGCCCGACATCCGGCCCGGAGGGGGAAGATATGAAGTCGGTACCGTATGCACCGGCAGTCGGCTCCCTTATGTACCTGATGGTCGCGACACGGCCTGATATTTCTCATGCCGTAGGAGTCGTTAGCAGATTTATGCACAATCCTGGCCGATCGCATTGGAACGCAGTCAAGCATGTGTTCAGATATCTGGCTGGCACAAAAGACCATGGCATTCTTTTCGGTCCGAACCGAACCTCAGGCGTAGTCGGTTACACCGACTCGGACTTCGCCGGCTGTATAGACAGTCGGAAATCAACAACCGGATACTGCTTCAAATTCGGCAATGGAGCAATTTCGTGGAAGTCGAAACTTCAGGAGTGCACAGCGACCTCAACGACCGAAGCAGAATATGTAGCTGCGTCCGACGCAGCAAAAGAAGCCTTATGGCTCGGTCGGCTGGCGCACACGTTTCGGCAAGTCGATCATGACTCGGCCCCAGTTGTCTATAGCGACAGTCAAGGTGTTGTTGCCTTGTCGAAAAATCCGGTTCACCACAACGCCTCCAAACATATCGACGTTCGATATCACTTCGTTCGGGACTGCGTCATCTCAGGGAAAATCGGTCTAGAGAAAATATCCACAACCAACAATGTCGCAGATGGAATGACCAAGTGTCTTTCGGCAGACCGCTTTCGGTCTCTTCGGCATCAGATGGGCGTAACGACAAACCAGTCCGGTTAGAGCCGGACACAGAGCAGGATGGTTCCCGACAACCGACATCAGTTCCTTAATGATCAGCTTCAACTGTTCCGACCCGACCAGTTCGGTCTTCTGCCTTCGGACCCTGCCGACTCGAACAAAGCTGATATGTCCGAGAACTTAAGTCTATACCTGTAATCTTAGATAACCCATGTATACGCCCATTACGGGGGAGTGTCGAATACAAGTGTATAATGGACGTATTCACACTATCCCTTTAGGCCATTTGTGTAATTAGCATAAAGGGTAGTTGCCCTAAGTCGGTCACTATATATAGTGACCTTGTAACCTTTTTGTAAGGTTGGATGTTGTATTATTGTTTCTATTGAATAGAAAGTCTTTTGTGCCTCTCTCTCTCTCTCTCTCTCTCTCTCTCTCTCTCTCTCTCTCTGTGCAACGACCTAGAAACTGTCATACGCAGGTATTCAAACACCAATCGAATGCTTCTTGATCTTCCGCATAGACGACCTCGTCTCCAACACGAGTGTGCGATGTATTCCAGGGTGCCTTGTTGAGGGTGCATCATGGCATTAAAAAAGAATCCTCTTTTTGACCTCAGGAAAATCTAGAACACAAACCTTCCCATTACGGTAGAGCAGACCGTTAGCTATGTGGAAGTATTCCTTCGAGGATGTGGTGGTGTCTGTTCCTAAACCCTAAACCCTAAACCAGGTCCTTGAGTTCCTTAAAGGCGAGGTCTAGTGTAGCATTCCACACAATAGGTTTTGTAGACTTACGTGTTTGACCTTTTAGAAGATTAGTAAACGGCGTTGTCAATTGGGAGTAATTACGAAGGGATTTTCGCAAAAACCTGACAAAACCAAGGAATGATCGAACTTCTCAAATATTCTGAAGAGTGGGCCAAAGCTTGATTTTCTCGATGCGAGAAGGATCAATTTCAACTCGTCATTCGGTTATGAGATGTCCAAGATAAGTAATTGATTTCTTGAAGAACTCACATTTTGAGATGTTCGCGTAAAACTGTTTGTCACGCAATGTTTGTAAAACAAAGCGAACATGTTTAGCATGTTCTTGTAATGTACGGCTATAAACTAAAATATCATCCAAGAAAATAACGACAAATTTTCCAAGTTTTTCTCGGAAAATGTCATTCATTTCTTGTTGAAATGTAGCCGGAGCATTGGTCAAACCAAAAGGCATAACCAAAAACTCATAATGGCCATAGTACGGAGATCAAGTTTCGTAAAATACCGGGCTCCCTGGAGACGGTGTCGCGAAAATACGACGAGGATATGTGAACTTGAGGCAGGACCCCGGGGCCTCTGACCGGAAGATATCAAATACGTATGTTTATATTAAACAATTAATGGAAAATGAGAAAGATTGACAAATTTCATTAATAAATAGAAAAGAAAGATTACAATTAATCCCAAGATCGGAATTATAAAAGTTTAGCTTATGGAGATTACTAGATTAATAGATTTGAAGAAACTAAATATGGATTCAAAAGAAATTTAGGGTCTTTGGCTTTGATAAGAGATTATGGTTTATGAGTTCAATAGCTTCCGTATGGAAAATTAGGGTTTTTGGCTTCCGTAAAGCTGTGTTAAGAGTTTGCATCTGTAGACATATGTATCAAAGTAGTGACACTCATCACTCATCTTCTCACTGTCACATGTTTGCATAACAAATAAACCAAAACAATGTCACGATGAGGGTAAACAATAACTTAACAATCCTATCAATTACAGACAACAACCTAGATACAATAAACTTATTGTTAGTACTAAAGTTGTGTTAAGAGTTTGCATCCGTAGACATATGTATCAAAGTAGTGACACTCATCTTCTCACTGTCACATGTTTGCATAACAAGTAAACCAAAACAATGTCACGATGAGGGTAAACAATAACTTAACATTCTTATCAATTACATACAACAACCTAGATACAATAAACTTATCGTTAGGACTAAAGTTGTGTCACCATGACATGTGTGCATAACAAGTAAATTAAAACTGTGTCAAGATGATGGTAATCAATGACTTAGCATTCCTATAAAATAAAACGATCAATATACAATAAACTTTGGTTTTAGTTATTTCTAGATCTTGTAATGCGCCTATTTTTTGTTTCATTCTTCTCAGATTTCACACCCTTCTTCATCTTAAAACCACGAGGTAGTAAACTACTTAGTGGCAACTCATCATCGGAGGGTGAAGCCAAGCTGGAGGGAACAATGTGCTCTGTTGCAACTGCCTGAGATGCACACACTTCCAAGAAGATGCGGTCGATAGTCTTACCAGAAATCTCCTGGAGGTCATTGGACGTGTCATTCTTCAACTTTTCTGGCTCCACTACCACATTATTAGGAGTACTAACATGTTCCTCATCTTGGGTAGTTTCCACTACCACATTATTAGGAGTACAAACATGTTCCTCTCCTTGGGTAGACACCACTACCACATTATTAGAGTGCTCCAAGTGCAAGCTACTTGCAATATTTTGGACAGACACCTCATTTGTAGTACCACACTCTCCTTCTTGGGTAGTTGCAGGGGTCTCCTTAATGTTACATCCTTGCCCTAGATTAAGGTTGCTTGTGGTGTTTTGGACACACACCTCATTCTCTCCTTGGGTCATTGTCACATTCTCTGTAGACTCCATTGAAAAGTTGCTTGTCACCTCTGGCTTTTCACACTCCAGCTCCTCTTTTTGACTGATCTCACATTCCTCATGTGTGTTAGCATCTGAGCTAGAATAATCAAGATTGCTCCATAAAGTGCATGAATCATCTGATGGTATTTGTGAATCTACATGCTCTTCTACTCCTAAATAATAGTAAAGTGATCCAAGAACAATATCAATTCACATTCTAAAAAAGTGAAGGCACCTAGGATAATGATTAAGGTTAAGGGACAAATGTTTACCTACTGTTACATCGTCATTGTTGCTTGGGATGATCCCAGTTTCAACTTGGGGCTCTTCATCATGCCCTATGTATTAATACACATGTACATTATTGTCACGTGAAGTAATATGCTACCAACATGTACCTGGCAGTGAGATAAATTCTTCTTCATATTGTGGCTCTGAATCTATAACTCCATTTTCATTACTCTTTTCTTCCTTGTCTAAAAACAAAAGTATGCAATATTAGTCTAACACATCAAGATGACAACAACCACAAGTTTGTGAGAATTTGTATTACCCACCACAACAATCAACTTTGCATTTTTTCCCCTTTCTATACAATTTCCTTGCAGCATTACGCTTCTTTGTAGGCTCTTTCATAGAAACATAATAAATTAGTAGTATACCAACATTTCAGAATTTAGAAAGGCAAACACAATTAGCATTACCATTCACAGAGTCAGGGCGTGCCGAGCTAGGAGATTTTGTTTCAAGAATCACATCTTCAATTGTTCCAATGGCCTTTCTCATACATTCATCTTCATCATAAACTTCATCAGGTACCACTAAGGAACGACCGTGGACTTTGGAATTTGCAGCAGACTCTGTACGTAGTAATGCGGGGCCTGGTTTGTCAATTACCTTCCCTGGTGTGGTGTTGCTAGAAACTACAACATTCATATTATAAGCATACATATTATAAGAGTACATATTATAACATGAGTCCAAAATAACAAATATAGTACTAATCCACCTAGACATGCATATTTCATCTGGATCCGAACAATGTTAGTACTAAAAAGCCAACACATTCATGCCTATTTGTTCGGTCATGCAAAGCCTAATTCAAGTGGACACAAAAAGTACAATGCAATAAGCAATGTTAGTACTAATACAAGTTATACAACTAAACATTTAGGACCCTCCGTACCAAATGATCAATACTGAATCAATTGATCATAAAGGAATATAATGTATTAAGTAATGTTAGTACTTAATCAACATCTTAGGAACTTAAAGGATTAGTTAGTACTAAGCCACCTAGACACACATATTTCATCTGGTAATGAACAATGTTAGTACTAAAAAGCAAAGACCTTCATGCCTATTTGTTCGGTTATGCAAAGCCTAAGTCAAGTGGACTCAAAAAGTATTGTTAGTACTTAATCAACATCTTAGGATCTTAAAGGAATAGTATTGAACCACTTGGACATGCATATTTCTGATGGTAATGAGCAATGTTAGTACTAAACAACCAAGACCGACATGCTTATTTGTTTGGTTATGGAAAGCCTAGGTAAAGTGGACACAAAAAGTACAATGCAATTAACCAATGTTAATACTAATACGAGTTATACAACTAAACATTTAAGACTCTTCGTACTAAATAATCAATACTGAATGAAATGATCACGAAGTAATACAATGGAATAAGCATTGTTAGTACTTAATCATGCAAAGCAAAAATGCAATAAACAATGTTAATACTAATACAAGTTATACAACTAAACATTTAAGACATTTAGTACTAAATAATCTGCACTAAATCGATTGATCATCCTGGATCCAACTGTAAGAACAGAACCAAAAGTAAAATTATAAAATCATAGTATAAAAATTACATAATGCTTAATCACGTACCATAGGAGTGTACTTTTAAACCCCAAGCTAGGTACCATTCGGCTCCAACTGTACTTTTACAGTCCAAACATATATTTTCTTTCTCGAAATGGTACTTAGCACATAACAAATGATATGTGTGCAAGCATGGTGTAATGATAGCATCCATAGACTCAAGCTGGAATCCAAGGCCACAGAATAAACACCTTCAGTAACGAGACAGAACATACACTATATTAGTACCAATGATATTTTATACCATAGAAGGTCAAAAAGGAGAAATATAAACCATTACCGTGATATAGTAATGCTTCTATTTGTACTTTCCATGCAAGCGGGGTGCTCAACTACGTCTGGACATAGAGTATCTAAACCTTTTTCTTTTAGACCCTTCATCAAACATGTTAGATTCTTTGAATGCAGCTTTAAGGCTGATAATTGCTCATCAATTTCATTACGAGAAGACCGCCATGTCTCTAGAACTTTTTTCTGTGCTTCTAGATGAGTGCCCATACTTGTGAGATCCTTCTTCAATTCCTCTTTTAACACATCACTTTTCAAAATTTTGGATTGTTGAAGCAATCCATTCGTATGTAATCGACCTAGATGTGAATTGTTTCTCTACTGCCATCTCACCAGATGAAACTTCTTCCAAATCGGCCAGCAGTGCTTGCATTTTTGTTTGCATCGAAGCTATACAGCGCAACAATCGCTCTTTATGTTTTTCAGTTAGTGTGGCTTTCTGTTTTGCAATTTGTTGAGTCAACATAGATGTCCAAGTTGGGATTTCAATATGAGAGGTACCCTCAAACTTCATGGTAGTGTTGGTACTTGAGGACCCTCTATAATGTGATGATCAATGATGAGCAAAATCTTCCCAATCAACTTCAATGCCACCATAGAGTTCACATGCAAATGCACGTGCAAAGACAGATCCTACCTCATTGTTTAGGATATGTTTCGTATCATAAACTTGTTCATATCGTGACTTTAGTTTTGTGATATAATCCTTCTTCAATTGAGTGAGGTGGAAACCTCTCCGTGACTCGGGTTGTGATGAGCCCCAAGTTTGCTTCATCCACATGTCTACGTCTTCATAATTGTCAGGTTGTGCACGAAGGAAATAACCCCATCCCAATTTTGAACCTCGAAGGATGTTTGTGTGAACCTTTTTGCCCTGAGTTGCTGAAAACCCTGACCTCCCTTTGGCGGGGGTCATCTTACTTTCTTTGATGGGGGTCCTTTTTCTTTCCTGGTATGGTGTGATGAAATTTTCGATGACCATTTTCTTCTTTGTGGGTGTCTTCCTTGTCATGTGAATCCTGTCTCTCTTCTTTGCCTCACATGCACAACAATAGTAAATAACAGTAAATCATGCACAACAATAGTAAACAATATTAAATAATATACAATTCAAGGAGATGTCGGATATGAAACATAATGTTAACTCCCGATACTTGACATATACACATATTGTCCGACTCTCAAATTCAAGCATATGCATGTACAACGTGCTCAAATGATCAAATGATCAAGGGAAACCAACAACAAAACCCTCAACGATAATAACAGATAGAATCGAACATATAGATGTTAACTCTTAGGGCCGGACAATGGCCTAACACAGGGTGTCTACGGAAGACACTTCACCAAAGGGGTGTTACGGCAATAGGATTAGACCCAACGATTAATCCGACTTAATTAGGCTACTTAGCAAGATCGTCCTTAATAATCACACACGTAAGATATAACAATGAATGCAGAACCGCAATTAACACAGAGAGATAAAAACACTAAGCTTTATTAATTAACCGCTCCTCATTACATTGTATCCAGGCCTTTAAATAGGTTTCCGGTTTGTAGTACAAAACGGTGCCATCCGCACCTGTTCGGGATCGGTCCGGATCCTGAACGGCATACCGATTCCAGTCCGTCCGTCCACACTAATAGCTTACTTACAACCATTCCTAATAATTAATTAACTCCTCTGTTTCACACTCTGGACTCCTTTGCCGGCCGGTAACACATGGCACGCCCGTGGGACAGTACCTTGTACGTCGAATCCACCATCCGACCCTTGCTATTCTTCGTCCAAAATATCCAGAATGCTTTGTTCGAGAGTCTCCAATGGTTCATCTGGAATTGGTTGTTGTTGTCGTTGTTGTGGTTGTTGCTACTGCTGTTGCTGCTCCGTTGATGGCTACTGCGACTGGTCCTTTGGTGGCTGTTGCGGCTGCTCCTCCGTTTGTTGCTCTGACACCGGCGTTCCTGTCGTTGCTCCCTCCGTCGTAGTGGTCTTCGGTTGACTGGTTCCGGCCTGGCCCCTCAGCCGGCGATGGTTCCTCATCACTAAGGTTAACCGTTGCCGCTTCCCGTGCTTTTTCTGTCGAGAACTCAGCGCTCCTTATGCACAACGCTCGGCCACAACCGAGCTTAGAATCATACACAGAAAACAGGAAATGGAAAACACGCGACATAAAGAAAAATTGTACACTGGATGTTTACATGGAAAACCCAAACTAAGGGAAAAACCACGGCAGCCCACAAGCTGCAAACTATCACTATGTTAGAATGTAAAACAGTGAGTTCACGGAGGCAACGACCTCGTGCTCACGATCTTCGCCACAGGCGGCGGTTAAAACAAAGGCAACGACCTCTTTCTCTCTCTCTCTCTCTCTCTCTGTACACTGTTACGCCCTCTATCTTCTTCTTGCACCAACAAGAATAACAACAACAGTAACTATAAGTTTGCCCTAAGTCATATTTATACTAATATGACTTTTCGGCTATTTACAAATATAGCCTCGATGAACTCTCAGAAACATATTTACGAATATGTCTCTTCATCCGGTGAGCATTCCTCACCGGGTCTGCACCATCCGGCTCTCCGTAGCCGGCACTCCTCATCCGGTTCTCACCGGGTCTGCACCATCCGGCTCTCCGTAGCCGGGCACTCCTCATCCGGTTCTCACCGGGTCTGCACCATCCGGCTCTCCGTAGCCGGGTACTCGTCATCTGGTTTCGGCCTCAGCCGAGTTTGTTCATCGGTACCGTTCTTCTCCATTCCCATCCGGAGGGACCTATCTCCCAACATTTTCTTCCCGAACCCGGGACCGCTCGTAGCTTTCAAACTGGATTTGAGCGTCCAACCTATCATCGTCTAGCTGAGCTATGAGTTGTCGGACCTGCACCAACTGTTCATCTGCCAGGACTTGGAAGTCTTCGGCCAGCTCGTCCCATATGGCGGTGAAGTCCTCGGAAGTCAACGTGTAACAATCATCTCCTTCCTTCCGCCGGTTTGCCACGTCTGCCCGTAGCAATTGGAGTTCCGCCGCATTTTGTGCCCACTTTGTCCACCATCTTACGGAGCTTTCGTCAATCAAGCGTTTTGTCTGATTCAGCCATGCCCGGAGGATGCACTGAATCCGGCCCATTCCCAATTGCGATTTGATCTCCGCTGCTTGCCGTTCCTCCTTCAATTGCTTGATGATTTTGACGTTGTCTTCCGCTTGCTCCTTGTAATGCGTCAATTGTCTTTGATATCTGCTTTGTAATTTTTGAAATACCGTTGACGCTCTCTCCTTATCTTCCTGCTGCTGCCTCTGGAGCTCCATCTGAACCTTCTCCGCCTCGTCCAACCGTCTTGTATTTTCCGCTCGTTCATCAGCGAGCGCCGTCGCAGCCTGATCCACTTCCTGCTGGAGCTCGGCCACCCGTTCCTTATGCTCCGTTTCCAGCCATTTGTAGTCCTGGTGCAGGTGCTCAAAATCATCTGTCTTTTGCTTGAGCCGTGCGTTGATCTGTTGACGGGCCCGGTCCTCGCGGTCCTTCTGCTGGCGGAGCTCCTCCTTTAACCGTTCAATTTCTGTTTCCGCCGTCTTCCACAGCTTGTCCTTTTCCTGCAGCACTTTGTCTTTTTCCTCCCTTAGCCGGTCGTAAGCTTGATGGCCTTTCCGGAGGCTTTCCTCTGCCCGGTGGAGGTTCTCAGCAGTCTTCTTTAATTCGGCTTCGGCCGCTGTCTTCAATTCCCGTTCACGGCTCCTTAGCGCTTCTTGTGCGGCAAGTTCACCTCTCAATTCCGCAAGCTCCTGGGCTTGCGCCGCATCTCTCTCTGGGACGGTTTCCGTTGCCGGGGTCTTATTAGTATGTACAGGTTGGTCTGGTTCTTTATTCTATACACTTACCGGAGTCACCGGTGATTGGATCTGTGTTGCCATTAAGGCCATTTTGGCCATTTCTGCCGTGACCTGATCCAAGTCTTTTTCAAGGCACCGGATTCTGGACCGGGCCGTCTCTAGTTGTTCGGTTGTGACTAGCAACCGTTCGTTGTGCGCTCTTTCTTCCGCCTCAATATACCCCACTGCTTCGGCAATCTGTTCGCCTATCCACCGGAGCCACAAGCTACCGGTGCATTGTTGTTGCGCTTGCACGGAGGTTTGACGGATGGGCTCGCTTGTAGATGGGTGGTCCCGCCTGATTGCGCCGAGTTGCAATTCCGTTTCTGCCCGTGGACCACCCTGCTATCTTGGTTCCCCTTGCGCTTCTTCTTGGTTGGCCGAGGGAGGTTGTATTGACCTTTCCGGCTTTGGCGGAATGGGACTTGCCGGTGCTGCCGATGGTGCAGGGGCTTCTGATTCCGGTGTCGTGCGCACCGGTTCCGGTTCCTCCCTTGGCGTGGGAGTCTCAGTATGGGGAGCCGGTGTTCCCTCCGTCTGAGGGTCCGAACGTTTCCCGGCTGCCTCAACGATCCTTGCCGACGACCGTCGCTGGAGGTGCTCCGTAGGCTCCTCCTCTATTTTCTCTTCCTGAGTCCCGGCATTGAGTTTTGCCGCCAAGGGGTCCGCTTCTCTATTCACCGGTCAGCGGAGTGTAACCTTTACGGGCCGTACCGATGGTTCCTCCTGTGCATCCGTTGGCCGCTTCCGGCTGGCGCTCTCCTTTCTCGCCTGTTCTGCGTCCGCCGCCTTCCCCTTAGTGGCCTTAGAGGCCAATAGTTGTTGTCTTTTGGAAGCCATCTTTGGGGTGCCATCCACCACTCTTCCCTGCTTCTTGGGCTCGACGGGTGGCACAAGCAAGGTGAGCCACTGCGTTACTACGTGCCATATCCTCTGTCCTTCTCAGCCTTCTTTGCCGTCTTTTCCTCTTACGATCTCGATCGCCGCACACAAACCGTCTGCGATCAATACCGGCCAATCCACCTTGATCCCTTCATAGGTGGCGATGATCAACCCTGCCCGGTTTTGCGGCATGACAGGGGGTCTAGGGTACACATGGTCGTATTCGTGGAGCACACAGGCAATCTCGCAGAACAGCATATCTCCGCCGCCTTGTGTCCGGTAGCCCTTGCTGGCTAGGGAGTACTCACCAAAATACTTGATGAGTTGCTCCGAGGTCGGATTGTCGATCGTGAATATGCCTCCCTCCGGAAGGCCTGTTAACGCACGGATCGCCTCATCCGTTATGACCTCTATGTCGATTTCTTTGATCACCTTGTCGGCTTCTTTGTGTGGCGGTACCTCCATAATCGTCAAGAAGCCCTCGAGCCCGTGTTGCTTTAGCCATTTCTTAGCGGCTTCCGACAACGTTTGCGGGTCCATGTCTGTGTCGAGGTCGGATTGTGGTGGCGAGGTTGGCTGGTGATGAGAGTGAGGTTGAGAGAGAGAGAGTTCAGAAAGCGGGGGTTCTCTGTGCGTAGGTTCTCGTCTGATGATCTTCCAGCGCCTTGGTGCTTCTGTGCTCCTGGGTTCGCAAAAGTATAGGGTCTCCACGCGCAGTGGTTTTTCTCTATGCATTCTGGCGCCTTTTTCGAGTGTGTGCACGTCGTGTACTAAAATAGCATTATGTCCTGTGGTGGCGCTTAAATGCCCACTACGTACCTTTTTGCACCTCGCTCTCTCGTCCATTCATACCTCGTTTTTGCATGATTACTTCGCTTTTCTTTTCTTTTCTTTTCTTTTTAATGTGGTGTGAGGTTAGTTGTCCGTTGGTCCTATCGGACCCTTACCGGCCTCATTACGGTTTGCCGTCGCCTCATTCTCCCCTGTTACCGGCTTGCCGTCTCCTCCGTCTTTGTGGTTGTCGTTCCCCTCACAGGTTGTCGTTTCCTCACCGGTGTCGGTCCTTTGCTCAAATGGGTTCTTGGGCATTGGTCCTCTATATGGCTTCAATCGGAATCCGTTGACCCATTTGCCTAGCACTTCGCCGGCAAGTGTCCCTAACTGGTAGGACCCATTATACTCACGTGTCAGCCAATATGGACCGGTCCATCTAAACCATAGTTTATCCGGCATCTTGCCCATCCGGGTCTGAAATACTAACACCGGCTTGCCGATTGCGAACATTTTTTCATTTCCTTTCCTGTGCCGGTCGACAAATGCTTTCCGTCGCCGTTGTTCCAATTCTAAGTGCAGGATGCTTGCCAGTCGTTGTTCCTCGAGTTCACACAACGTTGTTAACCGTATTGCCTCCGACTCCTTCTCGTTCAGCCTTTCCCGTAGCTGACTCCGTAAGCTGGGTACTTGGAATTCCACCGGCATTACCACCTCTAGTCCGAACGCTAACCGGAACGGTGTTGTTCGGATGCTCGTTTTATATGTTGTCCGGTATGCCCAAAGCGCGCTATGTAGCTTGGTATCCCAATCCATTCGGTTTTCGTTGACGATCTTCCGGAGGATATTCTAGAGCATTTTGTTCGTCGATTCAGCTAACCCGTTTGCTTGCGGATAGTATGGTGTGCTCCGTTTATGGACAACGGCATAGAATGTCGTCAGGCTTTCAACTACTTGGCCGAGAAAGTGCCCCCCTTGGTCACTTATTAATTCGATTGGGCATCCGTAACGGCACCAGATGTATTCGTATAGAAATTTTGCCGTTGACGCGGCGGTGTTGTCTCTTAAGGCTTTGGCCTCCACCCATTTCGTGCAGTAATCCGTCGCGACGATGACGTACCAATTACCTGTTCTCATTGCTGGTGCTTTGAAAAGTCCAGCCCCCACTTCTGGAATGGTTCGAGTGGTAGTACAGGCTGGTGTGGCATCCGAGCCTGCTCCGTTGGTTGGCCCATTCGCTGGCATAGGTCACATTCTTTTGCGTACCATACAACATCTCTTAATGTAGTTGGCCTCCATAGGCCACTTTGCCATATTTTCTTGGCCATCGCATCTCCGGCATAGTGACCTCCGGCAACTCCGCAGTGGGCTTCCCTCAGTATGAGGTCCTTTTCATCGCTGCGCACAGCCCGTCTCCATATGTCGTCCGCGCCCTTGTGGTAAAGTGTGTCTCGCAGTAAGCAGAAATGTTGGCTTTGCACCGCCAGGCGTTTCCTTTCATCCCGGTTCATCTCTTCTGGAGGCAGTCCTGTGCTCAGAAACCGGTGCATATTTGTGAGCCACTTGTCTTCCTGTGCCACCGTCTCATCTACTGTCGTTTCCGTAGTGACTCGAAATAGCTCCGCATCTGGAAACTCGTCCGCTACTCCGTCGCCCGTCTCTCCGGACTCTAATCGGCTTAAATAATCTGCTACGGCATGTTGTATACCGGGTCGGTGGAATATTTCGAACTCGAATTCCTGTAACAATAAGGTCCACCGGGCCAATTTACCGGTGAGTGACGCCTTGGACACCAAGTAGAGGAGCGCAGAATGATCTACATGGAAGGAAAACTTCCTTCCCAATAAATAATGCCGAAACTTTGTCACACTGTAGATCATCCCTAGAGCTTCCCGTTCCGTGGTAGAGTAGTTCCGTTCCGCTTGGGATAGCTTTCAGCTGGCATAGTACACTGGTCGGTACCACTTTGGCTCCATAAGTTGCATCAGTACGCTTCCGATTGCGATGTCGAAGGCGTCCACGAACACATGAAATTCTTTACTCCAATCTGGAGGCTGCACTACCGGTGCTTGCGACAATAGTACCTTGAGGGCCCTATAAGCCCTATCCTCGGTGTCGGTCCACTGGAATGGTGTCCGATGTACGGCGGCATGCAATGGTGTAGCCAAGTCGGCCAAGTATTGGAGCATCCGGCTGTGCCACCGGATTTGGCCTAAGAACCGGCTCAATGCCTTTGCCGTTGCCGGCGTTGGTGCTTCTAATATGGCTTTCACTTTGTCTGGGTCGACTGCAATGCCTTCCTGGTTCACAATATGTCCTAGTAAGGTTCCACTGGACACGCCAAATACACACTTCGCCGGATTCAAGCTTAGCCGGTACGCTCTACACTTTTCTAGACAAAGACGGAGGTGCTGAAAATGGTCCTCCTCTCGGCTATAGATGGCGAAATCGTCAAGGAAAACCTGCATAAAAGCCGGGATATATTCACCAAAGATTTCCATGATGATTCGTTGAAATGTTGCCGGTGCCGTTTTGAGTCCGAACATCATCACCACGGCCACAAACACCCCCCATTCGGTGACGAAAGCCATTTTCTCTTGGTCGTCGAGGTGCATCCGGATCTGATTATACCCGTTGAATCCGTCTAGAAAGTTATAGACCTCATGGCCGGTGACGGCATCCAACACTCCATCTGTGAACGGAAGTGGAAATGCATCCGTTATCGTAGCCGCATTGAGTTTCCGGTAGTCCACACAAACTCGAATTTTTCCATTCTTCTTCGGTAAGACTACGATCGGGCTCAGCCATGTCACTTTCTTTACTGGACGAATAAAGCCAACTCTTAGCAGTTTGTCGATTTCCTCCTTGACTTTGGCGGCATAATTGGGATTCATCCGGTACCGTCTTTGTGCCACTGGTTTTGCGTCCTTGCTCAAGTGAATCTGATGCTGGTATAACTGAGGGTCGAGTCCTCGCATGTCTTTGTATGACCAAGCGAACACGTCGCGAAATTCCGTGAGAAGTGTGATCATCGTTGTTTTGTCTTCAGACTTCATCTCCTTGGCGATGTGCACCAGTTTTGCTTCGTTCGTGGTCCCTAGGTTCACCTCTTCAAGTTGCGACGCTTTTACGCGCTGTGAAACGGCCATTTCCCGTTCCAACGCTTCCTGCGCTTGTCGTAACTCTCGGATTGCGTCTTTATCCAGTTCTGCTTTAGTCTCTTCCGGTTGTGGTAAGTATGGTGCTACTGCTTCGGCAATGTCAATTTCGAAGAGGGATACGATCTTCGGGTTTTCCTGCAAGTACTGAGCTTCTTCTTCGTCAACTAACCCTTCTAGCATTTTGACGCACTCTGCATACAACGGTGTACATTCCTTGCCAGTGCTCGTCCTTGGTTGTGTTGGTACCCGTACCTTGGCTTTTCCTCGCCAGAAGGTAATTATATTTTTCCTCCAATTCTGTTTGATATGTGCCGTTTTCAACCACGGCCGCCCCAGCAATAGCGGGTATGCACCTTGTGCCTGTAATTGTAACACTACTGCCGAGATGTGAAATGTATGACCGCCAACGGTGACTTCTAATTTTCGTATTAATCCTGTCGGCCGCACTGAGCTTGTATCAGCCATCCGTAACCAGAACGGACACGGCTCCCACTCGTGGATTCCCAGGGCATCACACATCCGGAGGCTTATTACATTCACACCGGAGCCTCCGTCTATAACTGTGTCGGGGAGTTCTTTCCCTTTTACAATGGCAGTGATTACCGGACTGTTGGTGTCCACCACCGTTGGTCCCTCCTCCGGATTCGAGAAGAGTACCGGTGCCTGTGATGATTCTCCTGCCGTCATGGCCGTCTTCAGTCCTTCCGTGAATCTCGGCACGAGCTGTAGGAGTCTTCCTAGTGGCAGCGTAATCTGGCATTCTTGCAACGCCTTCCATGTCTCGTTGTCGGAGTGACTGCCACCGGCAAGCCCTACGGTGTTCTCTTTTTGCCGTTGTAAGTCTGTGACATTTTGCTCATTTGCTTTCTTCACCCATTCTGTCGCTTGCTTCCGGATGGTCTCCTGTGTCTCCCATTCCTTGGCCATGCCCTTCGACCTTGTGGTCACCTGCTACAGATCTGCCACTTCAGGGACTACCATATTTACTGTCGGTCGTTTGTCATAGCTCTTCGTCGGGCATTGATTACTATAATGGCCTTCCTGTCGGCAGTAGTAGCAGTAGACTTTCCGGGTATTGCTGGATTCGGCATTGTCTGTTGTACCCGAGGCCGGTTGGCTGCTTGAAGCTCCTTGTTCCAGATCCCATGGGTAGCCGCCTTTTTTGGAAATGCCGTTTTTTGTTATAGTTCTTCTTATTGCAGTACTCTTGACGAGGTTGGTCGTTAAATTTGCCATATTCCTCCCGTTGTTGATGATACCCGGGGGAGTGCTCCCGGTCGTAATGTTCGTATCGTCTATTGTAATCCCGGTACCGATCATATCTATCGTACCGGTCATAGTTATCCCGCCGATCACCGTACCGGACATCATGCTCCCGTCGATCGCCATACTGGACATCCTGTGCCGGTCGGTCGCGGTCCATTCGCCGCCAGCGTTCCTCTTCTTCATCCCGGCTATTGCGTGGCTCTATTTGTCGGACGGGCGGCACTTGCCGGTTCAATAGATTATACTCGCACCTATCCGTCATATGGCCCTTGGATTAACAAATTACACATTGCATCCTCATAGTGCATTCTAGTGCCGAGTGTCCGGAATTCAAGCGGGTTGTGCACTGTATTGCTTGCTGAAACCGGAGGTCTTCATCGGACGGTAACGCCCGTTGGAGGGCTCCCAGTGTGAGCCAGGAGCTTGTCTTTTCCATCTCTCTCACCCGGTCAATGACCTGGTCGATGTTACTTGCGCGGAAGTCAATTACCGTGCAAACCGTGCGTAGGGGTTCTCAGAGTGTATTTAGGAATATAGTCCGTAATTCCTCCTCTGGGGGTGCGCGGGCAAGCTGACTATGCATCCGTTGAAACCGGATGACAAACTGGGGAATGCTCTCCCCTGCCTCTTGTCGGATGGTATAAAACTAGCCCACCACTACTGTCTGGTCCACCTCCTTTTGGAGAAAATGCAAGAATTTAGCTTTTAAATCTGCGAAGGTGGTGATGGTAGACGGGTCCTGCGTCCGGCGCCATCTCGCTGCCGGTCCCTCCAATGTGACGCCAAATTCTGCTATCTTAGAGCGTTCCTCTTCTTCCGGGGTCAATCGCTGGGACACATGGTTTGCTTCCCATGTCTGTTCAAAGGTGTGAACATGAGCTTCCGCGTTCGGATCATCTCTATACTTGGAGTACTGGAACAACATGTCGTCGTCCGGCATCGGTGCGCGGGCTGGCGGATTTTGGTGGTCGTTCCTGGTTTTTCTCCGGCGTCGGTGGTCTTTCCTCTTCTTTTGGTGACGGAGGCCTCTCCTCCTCGACTTCCGGTGTCGGAGGTCGCTCTTCCTCTGCTGGTTCCGGAGGTTCCAGCCTTAGCACTTCCGGTTCCGGTGTCGGTAAGGTATCTGATCCTTCGTCCTCCAGTCCGGCCGGGGTTTCGTTGCTGCTACGGTAGTTCGTGTGCACGTTGTATTCCCCTTCGGAATCCGATTCATACGCTGAAAAGGCTTTTGCTTCGCCTTCTCCGCTTGCCAACTCCTGGAGAAGGGATTCGGTTTCCCGGAGGCTGCTTAGGCTGATGCCGTCGTCCGGGTGCAATGTTTGTTGTAACCAAAGGGACTCCTCCGCTACTCTCCGAATTACGTTGGAAAACGAGCGATCCGCTCTAATTTCCTGCGCCGCTTGTTGGAAAGCCTCACGTCTCCTTTGCCTTTCGGCAAGACGTCGAGTTCGATCTGTAACCAGGTCGTGCATTGATCTAGTCATCCATTCGTGTCGTCGTTCGCTGCAAAAACAGGAATCATGATCGCCAAAAACTGTGTTAACTCTTAGGGCCGGACAATGGCCTAACACAGGGTGTCTACGGAAGACACTTCACCAAAGGGGTGTTACGGCAATAGGATTAGACTCAACGATTAATCCGACTTAATTAGGCTACTTAGCAAGATCGTCCTTAATAATCACACGCGTAAGATATAACAATGAATGCAGAACGGCAATTAACACAGAGAGATAAAAACACTAAGCTTTATTAATTAACTGCTCCTCATTACATTGTATCCGGGCCTTTAAATAGGTTTCCGGTCTGTAGTACAAAACGGTGCCATCCGCACCTATTCGGGATCGGTCCGGATCCGGAACGGCATACCGATTCCGGTCCGTCCGTCCACACTAATAGCTTACTTACAACCATTCCTAATAATTAATTAACTCCTCCATTTCACACTCTGGACTCCTTTGCCGGCCGGTAACAACAGATAAACATGTCCCAAACATCATTATGGTTGCAGATGTAAGAAACAAATAGAAAACGACAAAAATAGATAGAATCAAACATACAAATATAGCGTAAAACAAGTACCAAATGTCGTTGTCGAAGTCTTTGAAGAGGGGACGCGATTGAAGCACACCGAGTAGAGGGAACCAAGTATGAGGGAACACTTGGAGGTAGAGGGAACACGACTAGCAAACCCTAAACCGATGCGAAGAGGACACGATGTGCAGACCACACTTCAGAGAACCCTTGAGAGAGAGAACGTGGCCAGTAGAGGAAAGCTCGAGAACATGGCCAGTAGAGGACACAGTACAGCGGTTGAGAGAGAGAAAACCTAAGAGAGAGGACACGACGAGGACATAGTTGAAGACATGATGTCGATGCAACGAGGACACAGTACAACAAGGACACGATACAACACCTGATGTCGATGTAACGACGACACAGAACAACAAGGTCACAACTTACTGTTGTTGCAAAGAGGACACGGTGAAGACACAACTAAAGACCTAAATAAATGTCGATGCATTGAGAACACAGTACAACGAGGACACAATACAACACCTGATGTCGATGTAACGACGACACAGAACAGCAAGGTTACAACGTACTGTTGCTACAAAGAGGACACGACAGGCATGGAATGGGTTTAGGGTTTGTAGAGTGAGCAGAGAACGTGGATAAACCTCCGCATAAGTTGGAAGAGGGAGGGAGGGAGGGGGGTATGAACGTAATGAATTCTCGAGTAGAAGGGGGAAGGAAAGAGTGCGAGAGAGAAGAGGTACGAACCTAGGGAATTACCAAGTGTAGAGAGAGAGAGAGAGAGACTAACTAACTGACTGTTCGACATAAACTTGTTAATTGCCAAGAGAGACAGAGTGGATGATTGACTGACGACTCGAGATCTTATATAGTTAAGACCTCCTTACAACATTACCTAGGATTTTAACACAAGTGATGTTTATTTGTATTTGAATTCTATTTTCATTGAATGTGACTTTTAATTTTAAGACAAGTGATCAACTTTTTAAACCCAAATACTAGATTTATTTTAACATTTTGAAGTTTTTCCTCCACATGGAATTAGTACTAAAGTTTTGGCCAAAAGTTGGTACACCGTAGCATGCTTCGACCCTATCCTAATATCCACAATGACCCTAATCTTACAGTCACTGTCATGCAAAGAGTGTTACAATCTTGGCCAAGTATAATACCGCCAATTTTATACATGCAACTCGACAACACAGCCAGAGAAAATAAAAACTCGACTGTGTTTGGTTATTTAAGCATGCTAATAGAGAGGGGCATATTTAAAAGATTAAGGTCAACTTCTTACTAGTGGTCATACCCATGATCATATAGATCAAATGTTTAGTAGGTTTTCAACGAAATTAGCACGATCTAATGTTTTCACGCTTACGACGCTATCAAAGTTGATAAGTGAAGCTTATACCTGGAAGCCAGAAGTACATCATTTGAATGAAATGTATGATTTTAAACTCTTCTGCGTGGATGGTGATGGGGCTCAATGTAGGGTGCTTGCACCTCTTACTAATATAAGTTTTAACCATGTCTTCCTCATAAAACGAAGTTTTGCGAGCCACAACATGATGGTGTTGTATGCAAAACAATACTCATCAAGTTCACAATGGGAGCCACAAGAGGGTTGTAGGCCCTTACTTCATTTTCCGGATGCTCAAATCCATGGTGCTGAGCAAATGCCATACGATGATCATAAAAAATTGGCTCCCGGTAGTTCATTTGATGAGCAAAGGATATATTGGTTGCGATTCCTAGAAGAGAAACAGAAAAATATTGAGCGCAGCAAGAAGTATGTTGGTGATCAAGATGTTGAATGGTGGGGTATCTTCTTCACCCATCAATGTACAATTTTAGATAACTACATTGTCGGATATTGGTCAATGCATACCCCGTTCACATGGAATATTGGGGTGCCATCAATGGTGTCCATGACTCATGATCAATCATTAGATAATATTGAGCTCAATAATTTAGTTCGCCCACGACAAAGAGATATTTACGTTGTCGTGAAGAATGTGCTTCACGATATAAAAATGAGCTTAAATGTTGTATTTAATAATATTTGAGAGACTTGAACCCACATCCTTATATACAAAGTACAATGTACATACCACTAGGCTAGGCTATTTATTTGTAAAAGTGTGTAATAAATGTGCTTCATGATATAAGAATGAAGTTATATATTGTATTAAGTAAAATTGAGAGACTTAAACTCTCAACCTTGTATGCCAAACACAAAGTATATACCACTAAGCTAGGTTAGTTATTTTAGAATGAATTTTCATCATTATACTTATCTCATATCTATTTTCATACATGGGAGCTCAAGTGAGCATGATGGCTACCATGCATCACGTGCAATACATGTGCGCCAAATGGCGATCATGAATTACATGTAACTCATGCATTGCATGCATGCCATGCTCCCATACATTACCATATGCATGGCAACACCTATATAAAGAGGGGTGAGGAAAACAAGAAAGGGATCAAGAGAAAGAGGGAGAAAAAGGAATTTAAGCAAGTGTTGAAGATATCTTATTCGGTGAAGAGCCTCGCGTTTCAAAGTGGAAGTGGAAGTCGTGGGTTCAAATCATGGGTCGGTATTGAAAAGATTCATCTTATGATCAAGGATTGTAAAGTTGGTAAAATATTATATTTTTAATATACATCATGTTTATATCATATACTCTTGTTTCTAGAATCATACTTTGTCTCAATCTTCTTTCTTGAATCATACATTGTCTCTATCTTTTATCTATGCTTGTCTCTATCTTTTATCTATGCTCGTCTCTCTCTCTCTCTCTCTATCTCTCTCTCTCTCTATCTCTCTCTCTCTCTCTCTCTCTCTCTCTCTCTCACACACACATTACTCGTAACTCTTCGTCTTACTATCCTTAACCATTCTATCATCACCATACAAGCCTTATTAAAAGTTAAGTTTCTTCAACTCCCCTTAACCTTAGTCCCCGCGACTTCGCCGCACGAACCACAACTACTCTGACAACGTGAGACCAAGAATATCGCGTACTGCAAAGGCAAGATGGCAAGGTAATTTGCATGAGCTACAAGTTGGAATGTTGGTTGCAACATTAGTTAGGGACGATAACTTGGGCCATCCTTTTTGGATTGCAAAAATTCTTGAATTGATGAAGGATGAACAAGGCAATCAAGCAAAGTCAATTGTGGTTAATTGGTATCACACGTCTTCCCCATATGCATTTGTTGGAAAGTATTCTTTAGAGATGGTTAAAGATGTTGGAGGCACAAGCAGAAAGAGAAGAAGAAAGAAAGTATTGCGCACATCTACTCTCACACTGGACAACGTTGAAATCAACATTAAAAAAATTCAAAATTAAATTTTCCTATCGACCATTCACCTCCCCCAACCTTCCCCTCCCAACCCTTGCCTTCCTAACCTTCAGCTCCTCAACCTCCGCCTCCTCAACCCTCACCTACCAACATGCACCTCCTTAACCTTCGCCTCAACAAACAAAAAGAAAAGGCAAAAGAAGAAATGGAGCAACCCAACTTTGTGAACCTCCTACATGCCTTTTTCCCAAATAATTATAGACTTCTAAATGCCGCCATGCTGTTAAATTACCAAGAGCCAATGGTATTTGACATACTCCCAAAACTCGAGCTCCGATTTTTTCTCAGCATCGATGCATGGAACGTCCTTCCGAAGCTACTCCAACGTTTCCTAGAAGGATACAACCCAAAGACCGAGCAAGTGACAATGTGGGAGTTCAAGGATGAAAACTCCATGCAATTTCAAATCACAATGGATGACATTTGCAAAACATTGCACTTCATGACTAACCGTCGATGCACCATTCCTCATGAAGAATTTGTTAGATGATGTGCCCAAATTAACCCTAGCCAATCTAAGCAAATATAAGGGCCACGAAGGGTGGTGATTCTACGAGGTCCTAGAAAACCTACACGACAAATGTTGAAGATAGAAAGATGAATTCATTGATATATGTGGGGTAGATAGATAGATAGATATATTTTAATGTCCACCACAGGACAGGGGGCCCGGCCAAGCATAGAGAGATTGTCATATGTAGGACAAAGTAGAGGGAAAGGCGAGAGACGATCATTGTCAAACATTGGGCCTCGCGAATGCACTAGCCTTCGGTGGGAAGGTATCGTATAATATAAGGCAAAACAGGGGAGAGAATTGTCGTAGGTTGGTCCTTGTGGTGGTCTACTAGGCAAGAGAATTGTCGCAGGTTGGTCCTTGTGGTGGTCAACTAGGCGAGAGAATTGGCGTACGTTGGTCCTAGTGGTGGTCTACTCGGCAAGAGAAATGTCGTAGATTGGTCCTAGTGGCGGCCTAGGGGAGAGAACCTTTGTATGTTAGCCCTCGTGAGTGAATGACGCACACGCCCGAGAGCATTCACGACATAGTGAACGTGTCCGCCCACTTAGACACACACACCTTGGAAATATTCGACCCTATGCTAATGTGGGTTGCCCATTGTCCATTCATTTTCATCGAATCAATTGAGTTACTTAAATTAGATTTATTAATCAATCTAATTAATTAACTGGATTATTAATCGATTAGTTAATAATTAAACTCTTAGGTGTGTGTGTGTGTGTGTGTCGCGCCTCTTCTGATCTCGTCCCGTCGCATCCGATTCTTTCCTTCTCTGTCTCTCCCGCTCCTCCTTCTGATTCTCATTCTCATTCTCCTTTTCATTCTCATTCTCATTCTCTCTCTCTCTCTCTCTCTCGCAATAGCAGAGGAATTAATCACACTCTAAGAGATCAGAGGATGACTCGCTACCTCTTCATCCTCCTCCTCATCATCTCCATCCTCTTCATCGACCCCTCTGCTGCAGCAGGTAGTAACACCCCCCATGCTCACACACGCGCATTTATGTGTATAATGAAATATGATTAGGGTTAATTAATCCAACATGCTAGGGAATCAATCCCTCCATTCCCTGGAAACCCCACAACATGAAATCTGCTATTCAAAATGTGTGTGAAGGAAGCACACGAGCATGAAAATGGATAAGCCAATGGCCATGGTCACGGTCAAGACCACTATCATGGTCATGGTCATGGTCATCATGGTCATGGTCATTATATTGATGGTGGCTTTTGTTTGTGTGTGTGTGTGTGTGTGTGTGTGTGTGTAGGAGGGCCCAACAAGGGTGATGTCTTCCTATGCGAGGATGTTGGCGTGGAGAGGTGTGCCTTTGGGGTGTCCACCCAAGGGGAGCGTTGTGTCCTAGAGACCAACATCCTCAAGGATGGGTCCATCCAATTGGAATGCCAGGTATGTAATGTTATGTAATGTTATGTATGTATTATGTATGTATTATGTATGTATGTATGTGTGTGTGTATGTATGTGTGTGTGTGTGTGTGTGTATGTATGTATTATGTATGTATGTATGTGTGTATGTATGTGTGTGTGTGTGTATGTATGTATGTATGTATGTATGTATGTATGTATGTATGTATGTATGTATGTATGTATGTATGTATGTATGTATGTATGTATGTATGTATGTATGCATGTATGTATGTATGTATGTATGTATGTGTGTGTGTGTGCATGTATGTATGTCTATATGTGTGCACGTATTTATGTCTATATGTGTGCACGTATGTATGTCTATATGTGTGCATGTATTTATGTCTATATATATGTGTGTGTGCATGTATGTGTGTGTGTATGTTTGCATGTATGTGCGCGCGTGTGTGTGTATGCATGCATGCATGTATGTGTGTGTGTATGCATGCACGCATGTGTGTGTGTGTGTGTGACCGTTAAAGAAAACAAGAAACCACGTTGACCCATGTAGTAATCCATTCGTTGGTGTTGATTTTGGCAGACATCTAAGATCGTCACGGATCGATTCAATTCATGGATCGAAGATGATGAATGCATAAAAGGGTGTGGACTGAGCAGAATGTCAGTTGGCCTCTCGTCCGATTTCCTAGGAGAATATGACCTCCAACAGTCCATTTGTTCGAGCTTTTGTTTAGACCAATGTCAGAATATTGTCGAGCTCTTCACCAAGCTTGCAAATGAAGAAGGTAAAGTTTTTACATGCAAGTTCTTTGGGCTTTTTTACAAAAAGGGGAATAAGAGGGTAATATGTATGCATATAGCTTGTATTCTTTTTGCTTGTGGATGAACATAATATCTTCATCATGTCATACTTTGTGGTTATGTCAGGTGTTAGTTTGCAATCGTTATGTGCTAATCGAAGATCAACCTCTCGAAAACTTATCCAAGACTTGGCACTGTCAAACGTGGGAACCAATGTCATACAAAGTCTTGGTCAATCTCCTTCACCCTTTTAGGATTGAATCCAACAAATGAAAATAGAAACACACATTCCAATGTTTCTAATTTTTTAATCGGGAAATACATCAATATGCATCTCGTTTTTTAATCCACTATTAAAATGATTTGTTCTTTTGAGACATCGTCTTCTATTAAATCAAAATTTGCGGAAACAATGTTAAGTATTAACATTCTCGTTTCCTCTATTTGGACTACAAAAGTACGAAGCATGCGTTTTGTCTGCCAAATATCTCTTGATCATGTCGTGTTTATAATATAAAAGTGATGGAATCATATCAAGATGTTAAGCCATGACAAAATATTATATATCTTTGTACATTTTTTAGGTAGGCATTAAGTCATATGACAAACTATTATATGAATCTTTATTTATTGGGTTGATATCATATTATCTTATTAGGAAATTTCGCTCACTACAACTTATATAAAGTTGGAATTGGTACCATTTTGCCAACTTTAAAAAGCACGTGGTAAATATATATAAGGGAGAGATAAGGTCATGTTCTTGTAATAGACTAGCATTGATTTGACAACCTCAACTCTCTAAAATAATGTTCGTTCAACATAAGATGTTATTAACCTTAATAACTAACTCAAGAGGTGCATTGTCATCTAAGGAGTCTCTTGTTAAAGCACCATGCCACGCCGCAAGCACTTGTTTGCAAAAATCCATATTTCTTTTTTCGTAAACTCCTTCTTCTTAATTATTGACATTTGCATTATTTGGTTGCTTGAATTCTCACAACATCTAGATCTTCATTTCTGCTTATTCATACTTTTGTGTTGGATGCTCCATAATACTTCTTCACATTTATCTACTTGAGCTCAAAAATTGGTTGAAATAGATATGTACAACTATCCATTTGTGGACAATACTTTAATTTCACATTCTCATCCAATATTAAATCTTCGTATGAATTGGTTTAACCCTAGATATGCTTGCTCCAACCATGGATCACTCCATTCTTCACAATAGCGATGCCAATTTCATTATTACATGTGATCAATCAACATTCAAAGTCATGTCAAGAGCTTTTCCAAGGACACATCTTCACATCATGCACAGATCATTGCCCTCTAGCCCCGCTCCTATGAAGATCATGCACACTCGAAGGTTTTTTGTTGAAGACTTTTTTTTTATGTTAAATCAAAGACATACACCTAGCAAGAGTTGGTATTTGTCCACTCTCTCCGTCTTTCCACATAAATACTTTAACATTGTTGTTTGCATAGTAGTACACATTGGTTGATAGCAAATCTTTGCTCTTCAACAAAAGCAAGCAATGGTAATCACTAAGTATAAGTACTCGGAGCTAGGGAAGATAAACGCCAAATCTTACACTCAAGGGAAATATGTTGAACCTAAGACATAGACCACATACACCTAAAAAGGTGTTTGTTCACCCTTCCCATATTTCCACATGTAGTATTCATGATATTAATGTTACATGGGAGTATATGGCCAACTGTGGAGATTTGCTCTCTGACACAAGCAAGCAAGAGTAATCCGTAGCTCTAACTATTTTGAGATAGGGCCAACCATGGCGCTTTGCTTCTTCTTCTTCTTTAAAGATATCCTGCCATTAGTATAAACAATTTACAAGATTTTAAAACCTCTATGTGATCGGTGGGGGAAACAACCATTTCAGCGGTCGAAAATGCCAATAAGGAGTGCCATAATTGGATGTCATGAACGGAGTAGCTGTCCAGATAATAAGAAACTCACTTCGTTGAGCAATTTTAGCCTCTGAGTCTCCAACTATACCATTCCATTGACCCTTCAAAGTGTGAACTATGTCTAACAAAATGTTTGAAACCACTTCACAAGGTGGTGTTTTAAGTTGATGAAAAATTAGAGAGCACCGAGCCTTCCAAATGTGATATACAATGGTACTATTCAGTATCTCCCATATTGGTTGGACTTCCTTCCTTACTCCTGAAAACTGTAATGACAACACTGGTAATGTATGAACACTTCCATATTTAGTGTAAAACCCATGGTCCATAGATTCATTGTCATAATGGAACACATCATAGACAAGTGATGTCCAAACCACCATGCCCCAAGTGAAAACCAATGGGGGAAAATAATTAGCAAAAACTCTAAGGAGTCGTTGTCATATTTGTTGAGACTCAATGCATTCCCATAAACAATGTTTTTGAGTTTCCATTTGTAATTGACATCGAGTACAACCAGAAGATACTCCCATCCTATGCAACCATGTGCCTACCGCCAAGGCCTAGTGTACAACTAACCATTGTACATGCAATATTTTGTGTGGCTGTTTTCTTGCCCATAAGATAGCCCATAAATTTGCAAGGAACTGGGGAGTAATACCTTGTTGATTCCAATATTGAGATGCAGGCGGCAACACATCACGTGTATCTAAAAGTACATGTCTTCCCAACTGTACAAAATATTGGAAGAAATTGAACTTGTTACTCGTGTAAGGATTTGTTCACTGATAATCAATTAGGTACCCAATCTAATCTGAATATCGGTTTTTTAGCTAACACCCACAACTTCCAACGTGGCTTTATTTCCTCTATCATTGGATCAATATACCCTTTACGGTCGGCATATCCAATGACCCTTATCTTGTGATCAATAGCATAGGGGTAATCTATCACCATTTCCCCTGACTGAGACAATTGGTTTGTTTCATCCACCTCAAACAACCAGTATGTCTTATCATTTGAATACCCCTTCACAGCCAAGAGTACTTCCAATCTTGAAAAAACCCCAACCCATCTATGGTTAGCATCATTGGGTGGTTTGCTCTTCAACACAAGCAAACAAGAGTAATCCATAACTCTAACTATTTTGAGATAGGGAAGATGGAAGTTAAGCCTTATAATCATGGGTGTATTAGTGTTGGTCAAGGGGGTTGGTAGCTAGACTCAAATGTCTCGATAGAACTCAAATAAAGCAAGAATGACCATCCAAAGGAGAAGCAATACTACAATCAATGAGAATAACGTAGATCAATTAATAGTAAGGGGAATAATGTCATTTGCTTTGGCTTTAATACCCAAATGAGACATAACATTTTGCAATCTAGAATATTGTTCATAAATCAAAGGTATACAAGAAACATGCTCATATGTAAATTTATTACATGGCAATACAGTAATTTGTGGGTAATTGCCCTCAATTAGACGGCAATTGTAACCCCCAACGAGCTCGTTAATGTAAAAGGGACCTTTTACCATTTTCAATAAAAAGAAATGTGCAAGATTTCTCATGTAAACAGAGCGTTTGGGTGCCCCAACTTTTGGTCTAGCTTTTGGTCATCATGCTCTGACTCTCATTCCATCATTACGAGCCACTTTCCTCCATGTAGATTTTGTACACTAATTAGTTAAGATATATATATTTCCATTTTTATTTAATTATATGTTTAATTCAATACTTGATATGTTTGTTAATTAGTTATTATCTATTTAATTAATACAAACATATTTCTTAATTGATGTTGTGATCAGGTGTGTTTTTTATTTTAGTTCAACTTACGAAGATGATTGCATGGAGTGGATAGATGACGATGATGAAGAATATGAAACCAATAAGTATTTTGATGGGATACAAATCGAAACAATGTTAGTAACAGGGTTGGCTTCAATGATGATATATAGAAGGTAACTACATTGAGAAATTGTAATTTTTTTATTATACGTGTGTACACGATGTATTTGTAAGAATGTCTTTTTCATGTTCTAGTTGGTGTTTTGGTCATTGGAGGTCATTGGTGTATTTATGAAAGTTAAAGTATGCTATTGTTGACGATCCCCACATTAATACTTCTACTTTTCTTGTGGGTATTCCCATAAAGACTCTTTGTGTGCTCTAGGCAAGCTAATGAGAAACATGCAATATTTTGCAGAATCTTAGGAAACATTCAAAAGGTTTCCTTTTAGACAAAATGTTGCCCATTTCAAGATGGAAACGTGTTTTTGGTCGATAATACAACATTACCATTTTCTATGATTTGATATGTTTTAGAAACTTTTTTCCTTTAAGCTTTATGAACACTAACATTTGAATATGGCATCTAGGAAGTTTAAAGAAATCTTTCATTCTTTTTCTAAGAAGGGGCTTTGTTCTTCCTTCCATTATTCATCAATTCATTGATTCTTCTTCTCCTTCGAATCAATGATTCATACACTAGAAGAGACCGTCATCAATGATCACCATGTTTGTCTTATTTGTTCCTTCTTTGATTGTCCAAGATTAACAATACATTTCATACATACATACATACATACATATATATATATATTTCCTCAATCACACTATTTAACCTTTCCAACATTTTAAACTACGCGTATATCTTTTAAAAAAAACTTGTCATAATTCATGGTATCATTGCAAGTTTTTTCCCTTCTTTGCACATAGCATTCTTATGTTAATCCTAGTTAAATCCATCACTATATCCACCATAACCCATCCTCCTTATCAAGTGAACAAGTTCAATAACAACGACAATATTTCATGTAGATTGCTATATGCTCTCTATTATTTCCATGATACAATAAACCGTGTTATATGCCTTCACTATTGTTTATTGTTCAATTGGAATATTTCATGTAGATTGCTATATGCTCTCTATATGTCTTTGAAACAACTTATGTCTATTAAAGGTTTAGAGGCTTTTTATTTTCTTTCATGTTTGTTGAGTGTCCTTTAGGCTTTAAATATGTATAATCGTTAAGAGGGAAGGGCTTGTACATATGTGCTACTTTAATGGACAACATTGAAGAACAACCTTACGGACTAAGCTATGACAAATTGGGTTTGCTAGACAACCTCACCAATTGATAAACAATACTCTCTCTCTCTCTCTCTCTCTCTCTCTCTCTCAAGTTGGTCTCATAGGTCATATTTGACCTCTGAACATGATAATAGAATCCATCCATCCATCCATCCATCTATCTGTGTATGTGTCTGTGCGAGTTGTGATTACCTTACCCTACTAAGCCCAAGCCTTGGGGTCACACCTCTCTATTATACCATTATTACACTATATCGTATTTTCTTAATGTAGTAGATGCCATTGTGGAAAGTAGGAGTTAAAGCATTACTTTTTGGTTTCAATTGAACAACCTTACCCACTTAACTACATCCCCGTGTGTGCGAAAGAGAGAGACTTATTAGATCTTTTGATTTCTACAAAACAACCTTACCAACTTAGTTACATCCATTTGTGTGTGTGTGTGATTTATAAGAGAGCTTTTGATTTCAACAAACAACCTCACAAACTAAGCTACAACAATCAAGTCTTAATCTCTTTCCTTGTCTGTACGACCAACTTTTATATGTCCAAGAAGAGGCCATAATTGCCATCATCGTAGCCATAGTCACTATAACCCTTCCTTCTAATGTTAATGCTACTTCTTTAGGGGAATTCAAATCATGAACCAACACAAGGGTATTTACACTGAACTTTTCCCATATATTCGTGTATTTAAATAAACTTACAAACTAAGTTTAGATTATCCAATAGAGAGAGAGAGAGAGTCATTAAGTACTCACTTTCACATGTATTACATGAAAATGTTGTATTTTTTGGTTGCATAGGTCATATTTGACATTCGAAGATGATAATAGAATCTCTCTCTCTCTCTCTCTCTCCCTAATATATATGTATATGTATGTATGTATGTATGTATGTATGTTAAGATGGTGAACAAATATATGTGTGCATTATTTTCACATAGAGAGTTTTTATTGCAGAGAAGTAATCCCCCAGGAAGGAATATATGCAAGATGATATGTTGATTCGGTTCCATAGGTCAAATTTGGCATTGTCATGGACAATAAAACATCTATTCTATTCTTTCTTTCTCTCTAAAATAATGGCTTTCATTATGAAAGAAAGAAAACACCACCATGACTAAATACTACTACAACTCCAAACTCAATGCCACCCTACACACCAATTCACATGGCGAATATGATGATATGTGACCTTGCAAAGTTCTCTCTCTTCATAGTTGAGATTTTGTGACTTCTCAAACACTGACAATTGCCACAAAAGAAGTCTTTTTAACTTTACACCATATTTTCTCACCCTAATTTGCAAATCAAAAGTGAAGGCATTACCATATATTCCAACTGAAACATAGCCCCCAATACCCGAAGAACTCAAAAATAATTTGGAAATGAGGCATTGATTCATTGTTCTCCATATATGCAAAAACCCAGCTGAAGGAAGATAGGTTTACTCCAGTTAGAGACATCCACACTAAATTGATTATACCTCCAAACCATCCTAGCCATCGGGCCTGAAAGAAATCGATGCCTACTCTCTCCCTCTCTTTCGGAGAAGTTTTCACTATCGTCAAGACCATAACCAATATGGTCACCATAACTCTTCCTTCTGAGGATGATGCCAATGTCGACGATGTTTCTTAGAGTAGCATCAGAAGAAAAAGCACAAATAAAAAACACCAACACCACTATTACCAGACCATAGCCCATCGGACAAAATCGTAGCAGTTCCTGCTCACCAGTAGGTTTGGGAGTGTGTTGTTCTAGAGGAGGGGGGGAATTGATTCTCGGGTGGGGTATGTCCGAGATGACGGGTTCCGGGAAAGCTTTTTCTCCGAGAGAGAGAGAGAGAGAGAGAGAGAGAGAGAGAGAGAGAGAGATCAACAGAGAACTATTGATTAAAAGCACGGGGTCACAGAGTAACGGGCAGACGGAGCAAAACACGATGGGCCCGAGCCCGGCATGTCCGCTCGCCCGCCTCTTCTTTCATTCATTCATTCTTCTTCTTCATTCATTCATTCATTCATCTTCTTTTCTTTCTTTCTTTTTATTTCTTCTTCTTCTTCTTCTTCTTCTTCTTTAATAATTTCACTGCATTTACATTTCTTTCTCTTGTTTTCTTGTTTCTGCTCTGAAAAGGAAGGAAAACAAAGAAGAAGAAAAAGAAGAAGAAGAAGCAGCAGCAGAAGAAGCAGAAGAAGCAGAAGAAGAAGAAGAAGAAGAAGAAGAAGCAGAAGAAGAGCTTTCTTCCCTCTTCCTTCTTTCCATTCTTTCTCTTTCTTTCTCCTTCTTTCCTTCCTCCCTCCCTCCCGTCTGTCGATCATCGCCATCGCCATCGCCATGTTCGCCGTTAATCCTTCTTCCACTTCTTCTTCCTCTTCAAGTGGACGAGATCAACAGCAGCAGCAGCAGCAGCAGCAGCAGCACCAACAGCAGCACCTGACTCATCAGCAGATTCAGCTTCAGCTTCAGCAGCAGCAACATCTTCTCAAGCAACAGCAGGCTATCATCCAACAGGCCATGATTCAACAGCAAGCTGCTGCTCTCTATCATCCCGCTCTTCTCGCAGCCATGTCTCAGGTTCCTATGTCTCTCCACTCTAATCCGTTTGTTTTCTCTGCTAAAAAAATATTCCGTCTCTGCTCAACATTTCGAAATTCTCTGTTATGATTTCAACAAAAACTACTTTTTTTTTTCGTTTTCAACTAAGAACGAAACCTCCAAGAACTGCTGGAGAAAAGATTATTAGTAGAGATGGAGTAGCATATTTTTCCTTCGCTCCTCTTGCATATTTATTTTTTCCTCCTTGAAAAGGAAAGGTAAACAGAAGAAAGGCCGGAAATGGAGAAAAGCTACAGAGACGATTGAGAACAATAGTGGAAAATTTAACTTCCGTATGCCCCATCTATCCCTCATTTTTCTCTTCTTTTCTTCGGGGAATCTAGAAGATCAAGGCAAGAAATAATAATAATGAAACGACTCTTGAGGAATCAGGAACGTTAAAGAGAAGGGAGTGATTCGTGAAGTAAACTTCTGTACTCTCTCACATTCTTTGCTTGGATTCAATTGAACGAAAAAGACTGGTTCCTGTGAAGTAAACTTCCATACTCTCACATTCAATTGAAAGAAAGTGAGCTTATCCATGTGAAGTAAACTTCTTCTATACATCGTTCCCATTTTTCTCTTCTTTCCTCCCACTAAAATACAGGAAGATTTGTGCAAAGCAAAGTTCCACTCTTCTGTTTTGTTCTCTTTCCCTCAACTAAATTAAATGCTTCTCTTAGGCCCTGACCCCACAGGCCACGATCTTACCACCCTTGTCATCGGAAGATAAAGGCCATTATCTCCCACCATCACAGGTGTTTCCTGCGCTTTGAAGACCTCTCCATTCTGGATCAACCTATGCTAGAGATCTTTCAAAGTAAAAAATTACAATATATCTGACTTGAGAATCTTACGTGTACCGATTACAAGATTCTTTGGTCTTTTTTTTATCTTATTTCCTTTTTTTACTTAGTAACAGTTATGTTGATTTGTTCTCAAAGATGAGACAACACTTGTGAAGCAATCTCTTGTTTGGTCTTATAGGCCATTTTGGCCACTTAAAAGATGTTAATATATCTTTCTTTCTTAAAGATTCACAAGAGATTACAAAGTTGAAATAATGGAATACGTCAAGAGAAATGAGAATTTATGGAAGGAGTCTTTATTTGTGTCAAACTCTTGAAATTGTACATGAAGGTATATCATGAAACATATTTTCTTCCAAGAAAACTCAGAAATTCCCTAGATGAATGAGAACCAAAGGTGGAAGATGGAAGATCTCAAAGAAAGATCAAACTTTGAAAGAACTGGAGTTGAAATACTCTACATTTAGGTCTAAAATTTGTAGGTTATGGAAGTAAAGTGCACTGGAAAATATTCATGTTTTCCTCGAAGAAAGATGGCAGAATATGAAAGGAACTAATGGAATATCGCAAAGTAAAAGAATAAATTCTGAAACCGAAAAACGTATTAACTTTTTGGAATTATGAAAGAAAATCTCAAAGAGATACAGGCACATTTTTTAGAGCTTTCTTATAACATTGTAATTACATGGCTTCATGTTCTGACTCAACACTTAAAAAGTTTACTTACAAGCTCTTGCATCTATAAGTTGTTTTAAGTTTGTGCACATGTATGCATTCTTTAGTGTATCTGTGTATCACTAGAGGTCTTCTCCCTGAAGTGTCATTCATTGACTTCTTAAAAGCCACTTGTTGGCATTCCTAGCTGTGTAGTTTTGCAACATGTCATATTTGAAATGCATCGGGAACAGATGCGTCCACCCTGAAAAACATAATTATTTTCAACTTTTATCTTCCTGAAATTCTTAATTCGCCAACTTTATTATTTTCACATTGCAACATGGTCATGCAGATGCAGAGCATGACAGACAGGCTGTATTTCTGCCTCTTCTATTGCTCTCAGACTCTCTTTGTTAGTAAAAGATGAGACAACATTTTAAGATGTAATCTACCTTGTTTGGTCGCATAGGCCATTTTGACCCCTTAAAAGAAATTAATACATATTTCTTTCTCTCTCTCTCTCTCACACACAATTCATCTTGATTCTTTTCTCTCAGACTCTGTTAAAAGATGAGACAACATTTTAAGAGGTAATCTCTTGGTTGGATGGAGAAGCCATTTTGGCCCCGTAAAAGACATTAGTATATATATATTTCTTTCTCTCTTACTATTCATTTTGATTCTTTTTTTTGTATTGCTCATCGTTAATATATCTTTTTGATAAGTTGTATGGATCTTTATGAATTATCATATATATAATATCTTCATGTAAGCTGTATATCTTCTTGAGTTAATAGTATATATACTCGATCTTGATTTTAAGGGCTTGATAATCTCCATTGTTTTAAAAACTAGAAATATTTTGTATATATAATGCGAGACTCTTATATTTCTGAAAACTGAAACATGTAAAAGCTTTGCATTTGCAGCGTAGAGGAAGCTCTTGCCAAAAATTATGAGTCACACGGATCCCTGGTTGATTAAATCACTAGGAATAACTAAGCACCCAATTTACTAGTGTCTCAATAATTGAAAAGGAGAATTATAGGAATAATTTCATTTGAACTATTTCACAAAGAAAAAAATGCAGTTTTTTGCTGAAGAAATGATAGAATTATGGTTCAGGGTTTTATCAGTAAACAGCAATAAATAACCAAAGAAGGCTTTATATTCATCAGATCATAGTTTTCTACTTTGAAGTTTTTTTTGCTGTGATATATGTTTGATTCCTAGCTGTATATATTGTGACAGAATATGATGTACATCTCAATGCCTCATGAATTTGAAGACTACTTCATTTTCAGTATGGAAACTAGCAGATGAGCTCAAACCATAAGAAGGCTGCATGTAATTTTGAATTGGGGGTTTTGTTTGTCTGAGATGGTTTATTTTTCCTTTCTGTACTTCTTTTATCGGCCATCTTGAATCAGCAAACCTTGTTAGCTTTTTTGTGTGTAGTATTTTTTTGTGTCTGCATTTTTTATTTTTTTCTATTTTTTCCGGTCTATTTTTTGCAGATAGAGCCAATCCCCAGTGGAAATCTACCACCAGGATTTGATGCTACTTCATGCCGCAGTGTGTGAGTTTGCCAGCAGCAGCTTCATTTTTCTTTTTTGATTCTATTTTACTTTACAATTTTCTACCTTGTTTTTTTGAGCGACAGGTTTGCTTATATGTTCCAGCTATATCTATATATCCATATAAAGATATCACCCATATTAGCAGTAAACCAATAGGCCTTAATACCAGTTAATGTGTCGGAATACGTTTTCCATATAAAGTGGAGCTCATGTCAACTCACCTTTAAGAGAGATCATTTTTTTACGTTCTACTTACCACGAGGAGTCTTATTTATATTTTTCCATCATACACCTTGTACATGCAGGTATGTGGGCAACATCCACCCTAAAGTGACAGAAGCACTTCTTGCTGAGGTTTTTACTGCCATAGGCCCCCTTGCAGGGTGTAAACTCATCAGAAAAGAGAAGGTATGGCTAGTTTGGAAGTCACTGTATCTAAAATTTGTTGGTTATAAACTATTTTCAGTGTAGAACGCTCTATCAATGTGAATGTTTAACATACGAACCCCAACATATAGGCCGACACTCAGATTTGTCTTGTTTTTAAATATTTATTCTTCTCTTTTTTAAATTTATATAAATTCCATATATTGAATGGTTAGAATAATATTTTTGCTTTTGAATTTTTTGTTCTAATGCTTCTTCATTTATTTCTTTAATCTCTCTGATTTCAATTTGTCCTGATTGATGAAAATTTATCAACGATTGATTTTATCTTATGATACATTCATCTCAAAAGTGTGCCTGCCTGAGAACTTTTGCCATAACCATGCTCCTTTGAACCAGTGTAAACTTTCTGTGCTATATCTCCTTTGTAGCCGCAAGTTGATTATTTTATCCTATTAAGAGCATTTTTGAAGGATAATTATATCTTTTTTTATGCCTTTTCAGTCATCATATGGCTTTGTAGATTACATAGATCATCATGCTGCTGCTGCTGCTATTCTAACACTCAATGGGAGGCAAATGTGAGTACTCTAGCAGTTGTTTATGGTATTCAATCTCGGGCTTGATTTTCTCATCTCCAATTGACATTATTTTTTGAATTTTTTGTCAACAACTGTATGGCAGTTTCAGCCAACCCATTAAAGTTAATTGGGCTTATGCAAGTGGTCAAAGAGAAGATACTACAGGTTCTCTTTATTTCTGTAAAACATTAGTAGTTTGGCTATGTTTTGTTTTGCAGTTTTAAATTTCAACACCATTCTCTTGATTTGCAGGACATTACAATATATTTGTGGGTGATCTTAGTGCTGATGTCACTGATGCTGCACTTTTCACTTTCTTTAGTGTGTTTCCTAGCTGCTCGTAAGTTCAAAAACTCTCTATGTTGCCTGCTTTTGAAATTCCTGTTTATAATGGGAAAAATCTGTGCTGGAGACTTTAATTTACATGTGTTTTTGCTGCGAGAGAGGGTTTGTATTGATTTATTAGTCAATAGGAAAGCTAAAGACAACTCATTGGTAGGATTTCTAGGGACAAATTACAGATAGGAAACTCGGGATGAATCGTTGGTAGGCATACTAGGGGTTGGGTCCTTAAGAGGGAATGCAACTAGCATTGCTGGTTAGAGAAGAGTCTACCTTATCAAACTATAGAACATGGGCAATAGCAGTAGGCAGTTGATATGGTCTAATATTAGCTTTGAGTCGGCATTCTGCTGTTGGACATGCATTGCATGAAGAATATGATAAAGGATCTCATAATGATCATTCTCAGATTATATTTTTCTCTTAAAATAATTGTATATATTCTTGTCTTCATTTTGTTATTTCAAACTTTTTCTTTTGGTCTGACTGAGGCTAGTTTTTATTTCTTGATCACCTGTCTTGCTATAGCCTATAGTCCTGACAGTCTTTTTTACTGTTAGACCACACTTTCTCTTACCAATACCTGATATTACCGATGGAACCTTGATATGAAGCAAAACTCCACAAACAATGGCATATACAGTCAAACAGACAGACTCATTTCCTCTGCACTTAAGCCCTCCACATTCATCTTTAGGAGTTTGTAAATGTTTCAATTTCTTTCAATCTTGTTTCAGGGATGCTCGTGTAATGTGGGATCAGCGAACTGGAAGATCACGGGGATTTGGGTTTGTTTCTTTCAGAAATCAGCAGGTTTGATGCCATACCTTATTTCTGCTGATACTGCATCTGGTAAGATCTTGTTGTGCTGATCACATAAAACCAATGAATTTCTACAGGATGCAGACAGGGCAATTAATGAGATGACTGGTAGGACATTTTAACCCATTCTTCTTGCATTTTTAGTATATAATGAAATTTATCAATTTGCTTTTTCTAAGTAACCTGATTCTATTTCAATCAGGGAAGTGGTTATGTAGTAGAGCAATACGTTGCAATTGGGCAACCAAATCTGGAGCAATACCTGGTCAAAACGAAGAGCAAGTTCAAAATGAGGACCAAGTTGCTTCGGGTGGAATGACACATCCTCTTGGAGCAAGCGGTAGGTGCCTCAATCCCCTTCATATATATGAAATTTATTAGATTTTAATGGTAGGGTGCATGAAAGGAAAATAGCATAAGAAGTGGAACTACAGGAGTATCTAGTATGTTAACTTAGCATATCTTCTATATGATAGCTATCTAAATCTTATATTTGAAGAGATTTTCTGAGAGTCACCCATGAGTTACTATTATCTGAGCAATAAGCTGCATCACATCCAACATCTACACATGTTCCAAGACTTCCTGCTTCTCCTCCCTTCTTGTCTTTTGGTTTGTCCGCTTGCTGCTTAAATAACTATGTATTTTGAGGGGAGAATAGTGATTCTACATTCATTCTGAAGACATTTGTTGGAGTAAATTGGATAACCTTTAGGGAAATTTTAAAATAGTTGTAATGCTTCCTGATAGTGAACTTGAGGTTATTTTCTGCAATGCTACGTACGCCATTTGTATTTATCCAGCACAACTGGAATGTCTGCTCTACTGTTACATTATTGCTATGCTATCGATGCCATTATTTTTTATCTTGCAGATCTGAAACTTTCAACTGGAAGGATTCAGTTATTTAGGAAAATTCTAAAATACTATTAATGCTTCCTGATAGTGAACTTGAGGTTATTTTCTGCAATGCTACATATGCCATTTGTATTTATCCTGCACAACTGGAATGTCTGCTCTGCTGTTACGTTATTGCTACGCTATCGATGTTCTTGTTTATTTTTCAGATCTGAACATTCAAAAAATCTTACAATGGAGATTGATTCACGCATTCATTCATTTATTTAATATTCAATTATCAACCTGATTTCTAAATTTGAAAAATGAATTTTGAATGAAGTTAACAATTTTAACCTCATATCTCAAATTGTCTAACAGTTTTAATGGTTTTAGTGCTTCTTAATGTTTATTACCATATTTACTATGCGAACACCTTCGGATTGGAATTTGGAACAATCCCTTGGAACATCTCATCTGTTTGATTCTCTTCCTACGTGGTGCCCTCAGAAAAGAAATAAACTTGATCTCCAATTCCCATGATGGATTTTTTCATGATAACTCTATTCTGTTTTGCAGAAGCACACCAAGAAGGAGAAGATTCTGATAAAGAGTCCCCTGAAAATAATTCCCAATATACCACTGTATATGTGGGCAATCTTGCACATGAGGTAACGTACCATGTAATTCTTTCAAGTTCAACAGGATGTTAGTATTCGATATTTTCTTAAAATACTAACCTGGTGCCATTGTTATTTTCCAGGTGACCCAAGGTGAACTTCATAGGCAATTCCATATGCTTGGAGCTGGTGTTATAGAAGATGTGCGCGTTCAAAGAGAGAAAGGCTTTGGTTTTGTGAGGTATCGATCACATGAAGAAGCTGCCTTTGCAATTCAAGCTGCAAATGGGAGAATTATAGGTGGAAAATCTGTCAAGGTAGGCACAGTACATACACCACTAAGCTTTAGTAGTTTTATCTTAAAGTTAATAAATCTATTAAATTATTCTCACAGGTGACACCATTTTCTTATTTTACTAGCATTGCTTTCTCTAAAGCCATGAAATCCTAAAAATCTTGGGGAATCTAATGAGTCAATTTATGGCTTCTAAGATGGCTTCTAAGAGCAATAACCAATGAACCAATTCTCCTCTTATCATGTGAAAACTAAAACTGTCTTTGTAAGCTTTTTGTTTTCTCTTTTTGTCTAAAATCTATATAATTTGAAATTTTAGAAGAAAAGACACTAAATTTATAGGGGGCATGGATATGAGATAGACATCCTGATAGATGTGAGTTTTTGCTAGGATTTCTGACATTATAATTGGTTTTTTTGTTGATAATAGTGCTCTTGGGGGACAAAGCCAACTCCACCTGGAGCAACAACAGCACCATTGCCTCTTCCAGTGCTACCCATTCAAGGATACACAACTGCAGATCTGTTAGCTTACCAAAGGCAAATGGCGTTAGCGCAAAGTGCGGCTGGTGCTTTATTACCTCTTCCAAATCAACAAGGCTTGAATATGGGTCTAACCGGAATGGGATTAGGAACGAGAACCGGATATGATAGCCTTCACATGGGTCTTGGGCAGCATCCGCTGTTGTAATTGCTGTGGTGTGATGCACTTTGTTGTTGAATTTGAATGAATTTTCTTCTTTAAGAGTGGCTAGATTTTTAATTTTACTATTTTTTTATTCTCTTTGCATTGTATGCCTATTGAGGACTCCAGAGTGTAGATAATTGTGGATTTGTTTTTTTGTGCTTTTAAATAGAGGAGGCTCTTTGGGTATTAGACATTATGTATGTAGTGATTATGGTTGGAGCCCAAAGGTACTCAATGCATGCGCAAGATTTAGCGCATCTTGATTGTTTGATGTTTTTTTTATCATTCTGCCATGGCTGTGGCTTCATATTGCTTCTTTTTTACATTTTTCCATGTCTAGCATTATATTTCTCGTATTTGTGGCTGCCTGCTCTTTCTTTTCACGACTGCACATTTATGGCTGACTCCGATTTTTTTCGAGGTTTACAATCGCTACATATCTAAATAATGCCCAACTCACCCATACAAATGTGTAAGCTTTTCTGCTGATATTCTTTGTTGCTAATGTTCAAGACCAGAGGGCCAGGTTTATGTTACTTGGGGAGTTTCATCAGATTTGAATGCATTTATCAGGAACCAGAAGTTTAAACCTTCCTTTGTAATTATGAGTTTGTTGGAGAATTCTCCGAAAGATCTCTTGACAGAGTGCTGTTACACTTTGTAATATTCAACCATCTTTGTTTTGGTCGGTCATTGATCTGTCATTCTTCTTGAGGATCTTTTCTAGCAACTAGGAAGGTTATTTTGTAAGATGTGTTTGTGAGGCATGCCTTGCCTCAATAAAATGTGAGCAATGTGTTGAAAAAATTATAGGTTAACAGCTCAGAGTTTGAGGAGTTCATGTTTGGAAGATGGCAAAAAGGTTTTGCCATATAAATTTTGATGGCTATTGAGTTTTAGGAGTTTTTGTTTGGAAGATGGCAAATGAGGTTTTGCATTAAAAATATGATGACCTTGTGTATTGGCTATGGCCACAATGTTGACAAGGTTATAGAAGAAGAAAAGTGGCGCATGTTGAAACAAATGAAGTGCAATTGAGAATTTGAACCATGCTACCAAAGTAATGAATATCTAATGTGAGAACATCAAGAACTCCATCATCAATGACAAAGTGTTCAAAATGTACTATTGTCATCCTCATATAACAAAATGCATGATGATGACATTCCCAATGGCAACTTCTTCAACTCCTCCTTTTCCTTTACAAACTTAGCTAACAATTTGTTCTAATTTATCAATGCATATATTGGGCATCCTTATTCAACATCGATTATGCTATTGAAAAATTTTGAAAATTTATTACCCATACATAAATAATATATAACCTTCTCATAGATTCGAGAAATCGCAAGCATATATTCATTTGGCACGTTGAGTTCTTCCATTTGTCTCTAAGGATGCTCATGGGGTACCATATCAAAAGCTTTTCTTGAAGTCTATGAAGTAACAATATAAATCCTTAGCTCAAAGTGACTTTCTTCCATTAATACTCGATAGTGTGACAAGGTGATTGATGGTGCTAATAAGAATGGATAACAGCTGAGTTCAAGCATGAATCAAACCCTAAACCATTTTTAAACGATTTGGCATTTAGGTTCGGTTTAGGCTTGGGCTCCTTTAACCAGTTTGGGATGGCTCGAACCGACTGAATTAATTTGGGCCAAAACGGTTAAGGCTTAATGGGCTTGGTTAAACTCGTTAGCCTTAACTAGTTTAGGAACCAGTTCGGTTCAAGTTTGGAACCTCCCAAACCGTTTAAGGCTTAACTAGTTTGGTCTGGACAAAGCCAAACTGGTTAAAGCCGAAACCGAATCGTTGCCGATTCCTTGGTGGTATAGTGTTTTCGAAAGCGAGCTTATCCATAAGCTCTCTTACCATTTTATTTTATTTTTTGTTCCCCAACACATACACTTACCTTTTGATCCCAGTATATATCCCAAATAATTTTGCCATTAACAAGCCAAACCAAATTAATGAATCACTAGTTTTTTTGTTTGTTTACATTATTTACATCTCTACTACTTGTATGTAAAGGTTAGAGAGAGAGAGAGAGAGAGAGAGAGAGAGAGAGAGAGATTTGGAAATTACTAAGAATACCCCTTTCATCTCTTTGGGGGGGGGTATTCGTGGGCGAATATCAGAAAACTGAGGAGGTAGAGAGAGAGAGAGAGAGAGAGAGAGAGGAACACAGAGACGAGGGTAGTATGTATGTATGTATATGTATATGCAGTATATTTAGAGAGAGAAAGACATTGAAGGTTAGAGAGAGAGAGAGAGAGAGAGAGAGAGAGAGAGAGAGATTTGGAAATTACTAAGAATACCCCTTTCATCTCTTTGGGGGGGGGTATTCGTGGGCGAATATCAGAAAACTGAGGAGGTAGAGAGAGAGAGAGAGAGAGAGAGAGAGAGAGAGAGAGAGAGAGGAACACAGAGACGAGGGTAGTATGTATGTATGTATATGTATATGCAGTATATTTAGAGAGAGAAAGACATTGAAGGTTTATTATGTGTACCGCCATGGCTGCTGCTGTCTCTTCCGCCGCTTCTTCATGTGCTTCTGCTTCTGCTTCTGCTTCTTGATGCTGCAGCAGAAGGAGCAGGAGCAGGAGCAGGAGCAGGAGGAGGCGGAGGAGAGCTCAATTTTAACAACATGCCGCCTTCTGATCCAAGAAGTGGAGCTTCCATGGCTTCTCTCTCCCCGTCAGAGGTTAGTTCTTCAATGCACCTCTTCTTCCTTCCTCCTCCCTCCCTTCATTCTTGTTCGCTCATTGTCGCCATCTTCTTCTATCTTATCCTTCTCCATCCACCATCCACCTTCCCGTATTTCTTCGCTGTTCAATCTATAGCGAAGTATTTTCTCTTTAGATCCATCCCAAGCTTTCTGCAAAGCTTTTAGAAAACCTTTACTCTGAGCTTCCTTCTTTTCTAGTTAATTTTTATCATTTTTCTGTATAGTATTTCTCCTAAGATGTTCAGAAGAT